>NC_133398.1:36214458-36379458 GCF_047511655.1 Castor canadensis
GCTGGCAGTGATGCCCTGCCTCAGTTTAGGCAGTTACTGCTGTTGTTGCCAGAGAGAAAAGAGGAGTTTGCCTTCCTCCTGACAAAGTGACAGGCTACTTTGGCAGATGAGGGGGGGAGGGAGTGGCCCATGCAAGTCCTGGTTTGTAAAAGGGGTAGGAATGGCAGTACTGTTGTATACACCTCTCTCTCCGAGCTTTTCAGCCTTCTCAGCAACTTTTCAGTGGCTGTCCTGGTGAGTTTACCCAACCCTTCAGAAATCTGGAGGTTGGTAAGAGTAAGGAGAGCTGGTCACATGAAACACTATAAAGCAAACTGGATCTTTGTCTCCATGGCATGGTTTTGGAAGACCTATAGCTAACTTCCTGGTTTAAGTATGGAATTGGAGTTCAGCTATAAATTCATAATTGGAGACAATTTTATCATAATCTATTGTAATCTCAAAGTATCAAGTCACTGTGCAAAAGCAACTCACTGCTCTGGGAGACAGCAAAACTAGGTTTCACATCTGGTTCTGCCACAGATGTACTGCACAGTCCTGGGCTGATTTCCCCATCCATTCAAAGAGGTGTCTCAGTGTCCTGTAGCTCACACGCCTCCTGTAATCTTGTGCCTGTAGGACAGCTAAGCCCCCAGCACCTGCACCCTCCCCTGAATGAGAAGTGAGGACCAGAAACCAACTGGCTCTCTCCCCTCTCTGGGTATGGACCCCTTGGGACCGCTCTTGGCTTACATTTCATTGTACTGAGTGCTGCCCTTCCCTGAGATGTGGGCACCCTGGGCCATGGTGGGGGCGGGGAGGGTGACTTGCCTGGATGATTGTGTGTTTGAGGACCTCTGGAGAGGCTTGGATACTTTTGGTGGCCTGCCTTACAGATGAAGTGCAAAAGCCCAAAGCAGCAAGGTCCAGCATAACCACATATGGAGGCTGCAGGGAAACCCCTGTCCCACACTCCTACTGTTTCCACCTGTGCAGGAAAAGTAGGGCAGCTAGGGAGCTTGCCATGTGCTACGGATCTTTGATGACATTCTTTTCTCCATGTTCATCTTGGTACAGTTGTGGTCAGTGATCAAGCCCTCTGCTTCTCACCTGCATGTCTCACCTGTCTTCTGTGGCTTTTCACTTTCCCTTGCAGTGTAACCAGATCCACCATGGCCTTCGCTCTGGCATTGTTGTCCTTGGCAATGGGAAAGGCGTCATCAGGAACAATCAAATCTTTTCAAATAAGGAAGCTGGCATTTATATCCTGTACCAT
Source organism: Castor canadensis (assembly GCF_047511655.1). Lineage (NCBI taxonomy): Eukaryota > Metazoa > Chordata > Mammalia > Rodentia > Castoridae > Castor > Castor canadensis. The sequence continues at coordinate 36,215,714 of NC_133398.1, forward strand.
GGAAATCCAGTTGTGAGGTAGGTGCTGCTGTTCCCAGACTATCCAGCTCATCCATGGACCCTTCTTCCCCACTTCTTCTGTTTCCCCACTCTGTGTCTTTCCTCCATTTCAAAACATGTTTGTTCATTATGACTGTACAGAGGCCAGCAAAAAAGAGACTGCATTTACAATCCTAGATGCAGTATACACTGCTCTGGTGCTTCCGCCTTCCCTCCCAGTTAACTTTGTGTAGGTCTCTGTTCAGCAAACTACTGAGCATTTTTAACAGGGACAATGAGGATCCCAAGGCGTGGACTGTGCTTGCTGGAAGCTAACGCAAGTCAAGAGGATGTTCATACATAGGGACACTGTAATGCCGCAGGAATTTCCACTCGTGTCGACCCCAGTCAATTGATAGTGGCTAATTTGGATGCTGTGTTAAGATTCTGGGACTACCTCTGGCCTCAGTACGAAAGCATAATGTGATCCATTAGTGACATAAGCCATAGGTGGGAAGGGCAATACTGGGACCCTGTATCTGCCAGCTGTAGTATGGAGCAGACTGTGATAGATACCATCAAAGTGGTGTCAAAAGAAAGAAAGAAACCAGGTGCCAGTGGCTCACACCTATGATCCTAGCTACTTAAGAGGCTAAGATCAGGAGGATGGAGGTTTGAGGCTAGCCTGGGCAAATAGTTCACGAGACTCCCCATCTCCAAAATAACTACAGCAAAATAGACTGGAGGTGTGGCTCAAGCAGTAGAGTACCTGCCTTGTGAGCTCACCTGCTTTGCAAGTGCAAAGCCCTGACTTCAAATCCCAGTCCCACCAAAAAAAAAAAAAAAAAAAAAGAGGAGGAAAGAATCATTTTGACTAGAAAGATGTGGGAAGGCTTCATGTCAGACTTTGAAATATGGAAGGACTTGGACTCTCAGGAGTTGGGGGGTGAGCACTCCTAGCAAAGGGAAAGACATAAGCAAAGGCAGCAGAGCCCAGCAGATCCCGGGGTGGCCATTGCATCTTGAGAAAAAGTACTTTAAATTGGGACTATCCCAGAAAATCTTGCACTCTGTGATGAGTATAGTATGACCTTTTATACCCACGTGGCAGTCCATCTCTGCCATGTAGCATACTGGAAAGAAATGGTGGAAAGAATGGCTTGGGGGCAGACCTTGTGTCAGCTGGTCTGAGGAAGGTGGAGTTGGTTCTGTCAAGGTAGTGGGGAATCTAAAGGTTTTGAGGCTGGTGGAGTGGCTCAAGTGGTTAAGGGCGTCTGCCTAGCAAGTGTGAGGCCCTGAATTCAAACCTCAGTGCTGCCAAAAAAAAAAAATTAGTAAAGGATTTGAGCATGGTTATATCTGTGCTTTAAGAAAACAGCTAGCATTAATACACAGCAAATGCATTCTGAGGTGTTTTCCCCTGCATTATTCCATATGCACTTTTCCAGGTTGTTGCACAGTACTTATATTTATCATTCTGGAAAGTTTCAGAACATTCTATTGTTTTGCTTATCCAGTCCTAGTATTATTAGGCAAGCATTTTTTCACTGTTAAAAACAGCTTATAAACAGGGCTGGTAGAGTGGCTCAAGTTGTAGAGTGCCTGCCTAGCAAGCATGAGTCTCTTGAGTTCAAACTCCAGCGCCACCCCCACAAAAAAAAGACAAAAACAAAACAGCTCATAAACATAAGTTGTAGTCATAGCACACTTTGCAGGTGCTGGGAAGCCATTTTGTTTTAAAAATATCATAATCAGATCAGTGCTGTTTGTTTTAAAAACTTAGTCACCTTGAGAGACTAGGTTGTACTTCCTACCCTCTATGGTGCTTTTTGATAGGAGGCAAGGGTTTGGGGGAGGACACAGAAAGAAGTCTGAGATCCCCCAAGTGACTGGGAAGAGGCAAAGCCCAGCATATCTTTTTTCCCTGAGAGTTATACGACTCTAATCAACCTAAGCAGCTTAGTACAGCCTCCTGGGAATTCTTCACACCACCAAGACTTTACCTGTGACCCATGCACATGGTAGCACATTTAAAATAGTGTTTATAGGTAGATGAGAGTAAGGAGAAGCCACAGAGAATTGGATATCATTGTGCTTATATCCCATAGGTGTGGGTTTAGCTTTTAGTCAAGCTGTCCCAGTGCAACCAAAGATTTCTGAATGCCTGGACTCTAGCACTTCAGGAACCTGAGCCACCAGGGCACCACAAGGGAAGGCCTTGATGCATGACATCTGTGCTCAGCTCTTCTTCTTGTCTCCTTCTATTTTAGAGGGAACCATATTTTCAAGGGCCGTGCAGCCGGCATAGCAGTGAACGAGAATGGCAAGGGCCTCATCACAGGTATGGGATGGGAAACAACTGGACCTGTGGCCAGCTGAGGCAACTGGTGGTCAGGTCACCATCCCCTGGCATCACTCCTTTACCTAGCATACACCTCTTTCTGTGACTAGCAGGCTGGCTTTCAGGGAGACCAGCCATGTTTCCCATGAGGAAGGCATAGCACAGCACGGAGGCAGTGGCAGCTCTGCCAGGCTGAGGACTGACTGTGTCTCACCAGGCACTCACAATACTTCCAGAAGCCCCAATGCCAGGCTGTCAAATCTCTGACTCATTCCTGCTTATCCTTTAGGTCTCAATTTAAGTGTCACTTTTTCAGGGAAGAATTCTCTGACCTCCCTGATAAACAGATACTCACTCTACTCAGGACTCCTCTGGAGGACATTTTAATGTTCTAGTGCTTTGTTTTGTCTATCTGCTTTTGTAAAAGATGATAGATCCACAAGGCAAGGATCAAGTCTGCCTTGGAGACAAGCTCCAAGTCAATGGAGCTTCAGCATAGAGGAGAGCCATACTTGGATCTTGGCCCAGGGAAGACCCTGACCACATCCAGCTGTCATTCATTAAACAGTTATTGGGGGTGTGGCTCAGTGATAGAGCACTTGCCTAGCATATGTGAATCCCTGGGTTCAATCCTCAACGGTGGAAAAAAAAAACTTATAGAGCACCCACTGTGTGCAGCCCATGTTCTAGGAACTGGAGATAAAGCAGTGAAGGAAACAGATGCCATCCCTGCTCTCAGGAAGGAAAGCAAGTAAATAAATAACAGCATACATAGCCAAGTGTGACAAAAAGACCTGGGGGTGATAAGGTCATTTGCATAAGAGGATGGAGGGACTGTGTAGGTGTTCATCGTGTGGTCAGGGAGGGCCTTTCTGAGAAGGCGACATATAAGTTGTGAACCTGAAAGGTGAAATGGAGCCTGAGAAAAGACCCTTCCATGCAGGGCCACCTGTGGGAATAGATTTGGCATACCTGAGTGGGGATCACTTATGGGACTAGACTGTGGCCTGAAAGAGGCAGGGGGCATGAGATGGGGTCACAGAGGCAGGAGGGAGTCCATCACAAGGGTCTCATGACCCATTGCAGCCCAGTCCCAAGAGGCTGAGTCCTCACTGCCACAGTGCTGGAGACAGCAGTGCCCAGACCGCCCCCTTCTGTCTTGAGACTCCTCAGCCCACTATGGGAGAAGGGGAGGCTCCCTGGGAGGGGCAGGAAGGGGCCAGTGAGGGTGCAGGGCTGAGGCTGAGGGCTGGCAAGTGCCTTCCCAGGCTTGTGGGGAACCTCTGGATTCCACCTCCAGCTCTAAAGCCAGTTTGTTCTTATCATCAATCTCAAGGCCACTGGGTATGGTGAGTGCTGGGAACGCAAGTGCACACCTTGCCTTTGGGGATAGCAGATACGTCCCCGAAACAACATAGCAGATAAGGCCCGAAAATATCAGCAAGTGGACGGGCTTCTGAGCTGCTGACTGCCGGCAGCTAAGACGTGGGTGTCCTGGTCTGGTGTCCTTCCTTTAAGCTGCCCAAGTCCTCATTACCAGTGCCAGAGGTGGCCCTCTCTGCCTCTCTCCGTAGAAAATGTCATTCGTGAGAATCAGTGGGGAGGTGTGGACATCCGCCGCGGAGGGATTCCCGTCCTCAGGAGCAACCTCATCTGCTTTGGCTACTCTGACGGCGTGGTGGTGGGAGACGAGGGCAAAGGTCTGATAGAAGGCAATACCATCTATGGTAAGGAGAAAGTTCCTGGGGAAAAGGTCCCGGGTCCAGCCCCACCTGGGAGGCAGGAAGCCCAGGTTGCACTCCAGCTTGTGGGTTCAAAAAAAGTCATCAAAGACGCCCAAAGAACAAGAGCTCTCTGGGGCCCTCCCGGCATGAAGGCCTCTTACAAATCACCTCGTATTCTACACTGTGCCCGAGGGTCAGCAAAGAGGAGCTTTATCGCCAGGTAAAATAGCAGAAGGCAGGAGTTGGATCCCGTCTAAGGGTGGGCAGCCCACTTAAGCTCCAACACCTGGGCATCTGACTCTACATCCCTTTTTTGATCTGGAGAACGGAAAATGCAATGAGAGAACAAGATAAGCACAGAAAGAATACTGTCCTCATTCACTGTGATGGTGAACAAAGCTGCAGTCTTTCTGGACTGTATCTTTAATAATAATTATAGACAATGTTTATTCAGGCCCAGCTCTCTGCTAGGCCCTTTGTGTGCATGTCACACTTAACCCTTCTGCCTGCCTTCTGAGGGTAGTGATACTAACCCCAACTGAAAAGTGAGGAACCAAGGTTGCGTAACCTGCTCAAGATCTCTGCTAGGAAGTGGCAGGGTGGATTCAAAGGCTTCTTCCTTTGCAGGGAGATGTTGGTGCTCCTTTGACTGTCCTCAGTGTGGGCTGTGTGCTTCTGATTGGAAGCATGGCGTGACAGTTTTTTGAGCTTTTACACCATGAGTATGATTCTGGCTGGTGACTGACCTGGTCATTGTGGTCCCTCGCACATGAGGGAGTTGCCACAGCCAGAGTTGTGACATAAATTGTCCCAGTGCCTTTTGCTTCCCCTCTCAGAGTGACACTGTGTGCTGTCTTCCTCATTGTCGGGTGCCAGTGACCAACTCCTTTCACTGTCCCAGCTAACAAGGGCTGTGGTGTGTGGATGATGTCGTCCAGTCTGCCCCACGTCACTAGCAACCATGTGAGCTACAATGGCCTGTACGGAGTGGCAGTGTTCAGCCAGAAGGATGGTGTCAGTGAGTTCCCCGGAGGCCATGGGGCCCAGGAGAACTTCAGTGAAGATGGAGACGCCATCCTCTGGGAGACAGAGTTGGAGAAGGAAGACGATCCACTGCGCCGGCCTATTACCATAGCTCTTGTGGAGTCTAACAGTATTAATCACAATGGAGGTGAGTGGGCCCCCAACCCCTGCTGACAAACCTTCTGTGGCTCCCCACTGTTTTAGGATTGCAAGCTGATACAGCTTGGCCTTCCACCCTATCAGCCACTTCTTTCTGCACATGTACATTGTGTCTCTAGGCATACACAGCCCCAGATACCATTTTTCCTTTCCAAAATGTCTTAACACCTTTCAACTACTACATAGCTTGATAAATTTAATACCTATCAAGCTACTATTTGGCTCAATAAATTTTTCTAGTAAGAAATTACAGGGTTTCCTTTATAAAGAAAATCTCCCAAAATAGTAGGGAGACAGAATCCAGCTCACTATGGGAAGGAAAACAAAACCAGACATCTGTCTAGCAGGTAGAGCACCCTGTCTACAGATGGCAGATGCACCTTGAGGAGGTGGCAAGCTCCCTGACACAGGAGGTACAAATAGTGGAAGAATGAGGTTGTAGGGTCATTTTGGCCTGATGAGAGCATGGGGCAGAGGGGCACTTGAGCTAAGGAGCCTTCTCACAGCCTGTGTCCCAGGCCACCTTTGTTGAGGACTTAGTTCAGCAGGAGCAGTTTTCTCTATCTGCCCTCCCTGTTCCCCTGCTGTCTGCATGAGATCAGTAAATGAAACCCAAGGCCTGCAGGTCACTGTCTCTTCTTCCCCAGCCTCTCCTGGAGCACACAGTTCAGGGAAGGCTGTTCCTGACTGGTGGTGTCAGGGCTGACCCTGGGATCACTCCCTCTGCCCATAGCCTCAGGACTGTATGTTCAGAGCAATGAGGTGCTGCACGTCCTCACCAATGTGATCCATGCCAATGGGGACAGAGGCATCACTGTGGCTCAGAGCAGTCAGCTCACTCGGGTGGCCAACAACAGCATCTCCTGCAACCGCCAGAGTGGAGTCAAAGTTGAGGCCCAGTGCAAGGTGGAGCTCCGGGGCAATGGTATCTATGACAACCGAGGCCACGGCATCATCACCAAGGGCGACAGCACTGTTGTCATTGAAAACGACATCATTGGCAACCGGGGCAGTGGGCTGCAGTTGCTGCCCAGGTCTGACACTAAGGTGAGTACAGGTGCACATGTGCAACACATGGTGCCAGTGCAGGGCCCAGCCCTACCTCATGCCCTCTGCTAAGAAGCAGAGCCATTGGCACTGAGCGCTCCCAGGGGCACCATCCCTCCTGCCAGAACTCATGGGAGATCTGGGTGGGTGTCACCTAGCAGGGCACATAGGGTGTCCTGAAGGATGAACGCCAGTTCACCAACAGGGAGCTAGCAGGGAGTGTCCCCGCCTAGATTTTATGGTATTGGGAGCCTTCTGAGGAGTCTTCATGGTGTCTGGGTCAAGGTCAGGGCTAGGTTAGCTCTTTCCCTAGCAGAATAAGCTTGCATAGGACCTGTTATGTAGTAGGTGCTTAGTGAGGAAAGAATCCTGTCTCAGGGCCTCTGGACACACTGTCCCTGTGTGCTCAATCACTCTTACCCTGTGCTACCTCATTCATGCAGCTGGACTGTCGCCTTCTTCAAGAAGACTTTGGACTCCCCCAGGCTGCTTGAGGTGCCCCTTTTCTGGACAGTGGTGGCATTTGTGCCCACACTGCCTTACAGAGCACTTCCACTGTGCTTTCTATCTGCTTCTTCACCTGTTTCTCCCCCACAAGGCGTGAACTCAACTCAGAGCACCTTTTGTGCAATGTCATGTGTTGGGCACTAGGGTTTCCATGCTGAGCCAGACAAATGCAGCCTGGCCCCTGTGGAATTACGATCCCGAAGGCTCTTGTAGTTCAGCAGCTTCATGAACTGCTGACTTACAGGAGGAAGGAAGATGTCTTCGACTTAGTGCCTGAGCCCTGTGGCAGCACAACGGAGAGGGGCACTTTATTGCCTCAGTTGGCTTCTGACACCACCTCCCTTCTCTGCCAGGCTTTTACACATTGTTCCTTCTTCCTGGAACAACTCTCCCCTGTGCTCCCCTGATGAACTCCCACAGCTTGCCTATCACCTCCTACAGGAAGCCTTCCCTGGGATCCCTTAGGCTTTTCTCCATACCCTGCGCTGAGCACCTCTGGCTATGTGCTGACCTCCCCAGCATATGTGTACCCTGCAGTTTTATAACTAACAGTTAATTTGCCTGGCTCTCCACCAGTTTGTGTGACAGACTGGTGTGACAAGCTCTGGCTGCTTCTCCCAGGTAATAAAAAATCGGATCCACTCATTCCGGGCCTATGGCATCGCAGTGCGGGGCCGCGCCAAGGCGCTAGTGCAAGAAAACATCATCTTCCAGGGCAAGACCAACAAGACCATCTTTCAGCAGATCACAAACAACCGAGAATGCATCATGCAGAACAATAAGTTCCTGGTCTTCAAGAAAAAGTACGTTCCTGGGGTTGCCCAAACCAGACTTATAGAACCACAGTGAGGCCACTGGGATAGCCAGGCCCAGGCCTGGTGCTTGTAGCTGCTGCCCTGCTCCCTGCCGTCTACCAGCAGAGAACTTGGGTTGACTTCCTGGGAGGAAAAAGCTTTTTAAGATTCAAGGAATGTGCTTTTGCATCTCAGCTCTGCCAGTCACTGGCTCTGTGACCTTGGGCAAGTCCCACAACATGTCTGAGCCTTGGCAAAATCTAGTTAATAATATCTGCATTGTGGCAGATCTCATGACCTAGCTGGATAGCTGAGGCACTACAAATATGGTACTACTGCTTCTCTGTTTTCAGTGCCTCTGCTTCAGGGTATCATGACTGCCTCCCACTCTTCTTCCCCAAACCTTTTAGCCTCCTCCTTCTTGACACCAAAGCTCAGTCACCAAGGCCCTTTGATTCTGCTTTTGAAGTCATCTTATATCTGATACCTCCTCTTCCCCAGCTTCTGCTACTCTGACTCAGGTCTCAGCTCATCACAGTGGCCCACAGTGCCAGCTATTTCAGCAGCTGATGGATGGACTGTTCTGATTGATCAGTGCCTTGCTGTACTAGCTATAAAATAATAGTGACCATTACTACTGTTATTGGTGCCACCCTGCACTATTCAAATTGTCTGTCCTGTTGCAGCCACTTTCTGTGGTCTCCCTGCCCTTAGGCTGCCCCTGCTCCACTCTACACTCTCATCCTGCCAGGCTGAGCTCCCTAAATGAGAGCTCAGTACTGTCCCATCCTTAGGCATAAACCTTTGCTGGGGTCTGGTGTGGTTCAAGTGTTAGAGCACCTGCTTAGCAAGCACAAGGCCCTGAGTTTAAGCCCTAATACTGCCAAAACAACAACAAAAAACCAACCAAAAAAAAAAAACCTTTGCTGGATACCAATTTTCTAGTCATGATTGCCACACTTTTTGTATTAAATACTTAGTAAGAATAGTTTTTGAGGCAACATGCTCATGTAGGTATATTTGTTTATTCATAACTTACATATGTGTAGAATTCTATCAGTGTATTATTTACTTTATAAACTAGCCCCAAAATAGAAGTCTTAACAATACAAGGTAATAATGGAAATTCTACCATTTTCTTCCTACATCCCAGCAGATCATACTGTGGACTCTCTGGGATCCACACACCCCGCTTTCCTTTTGAAGACCCCAGGGGACAGGAGGCAGCCCAGCTTCACTAACCCAGCTTGTCCTCTGTGTACTGTCCCGCCAGGGTACTCACTTCACAGGAGCCACCTGACTTGGCTCTGCCTTTACAGTCCTGTTACCATCAGACACAGTGTCACATATAACATCATTGCTGCCTTAAGTGACTTCAGATTTAGTGTAACTATTAACTCAAACTTGATTTTCCTCCACCCTTCCTAATCCTAAACTCGGGTGACTGGAAATACATTACCCTCTGTCTCCTGTCGATTTGCATTTTCCGTGACAGATATGGATGAAGCAGTTTGTTTACCCATTTGCCAGCTCAAGGTTGTTTAGGTAGTTTATAGTTTTTGGTGTTTATGAATACACCTTCTGCACACAACCATGGTCACACAGCTGGGAAAGAGGAAAAGAGAACCATTGATCCATATCTAGGTCCTTATTTAAAGATGGGGAAATTGAGGCCTGTAGTGGAACTTGCAGAATTGAAGGCAGAGCTGGACTTAGGATGCTGTGCTTTTGCTGCTTGGTTTCTCACACCCCAGTTCTTTGGGCTGTCACTAACTCAGGAAACAAAACCTACACCCAAATTTGAACCATGGATATAGTGAGCTGGAGCCACAGGAAACTGCAGGGCACTCAGCTGGTGTTCTTGACCTCTGATTTCACTGATTTTTCTTCTGCATCAGCAGGTCTGATACATGGCGCCTGGTGAACCCACCAGCACGGCCTCACCTTGAAAACTCTCTCAGGGGCCCCTCTGCCACCCACAGTGGGCAGAAGGTCACAGCCATGGCGACCAGGATCACAGCCCGTGTGGAAGGTGGTTACCATAGCAACCGCAGCATCTTCTGCACCATCCTGTAGAGTTGGGACCTGCCTCAGGCTCAGGCCCTGCCAAGCACTCAGAATTCTGAGTTGAAGCCAAGACCAAGGCCCTCTGCTGGAAGTAGTGCCTGAGAAGACTCTCAGTCCCTCCCCTACTCTTCCTCACCACCCCTCCTCCTGGGACTAAGAACAAGGTACCTCCAAAGCCCTTCAGCTACACAGCCCTCAGCAGTAAGAAACTTGGAAACATTTTTCAAGGAGTAAAAAGAACAGAAGCTGGAGGGCTTCCAGTCGCTCCAACACTTACAGACTATGAAGAGTTAGGGAAACTCAATACATAAGCTTTCAGGCCAGGATTCCTCTTGAGTTACAGAGAACCTCACTTCACACACACCAAACCCAGACTCTTCTTAGGGAAGAGCAGACTGACTTCTGAAGGAAGTGATCCTGGTGAGGTGGAGAAGCTGCCCTCTTTTCTGGATCTGCCCCTCTGTAGTCCCTCCAGGGCTGCAACACAGCCTCCCAGCTGCCTCTGGAGGCCACAGTTGTTTGTTTACTTAAGCGCAGTTCTCTTACATTTGGACATGGCCCTGTGAGGAAGAAGCTTGGGACAGGAGGCCCTCTTGAAAGGCCACTCCAGGGATGACAAGGAGACATGCCACAACAGGAGGTGCATGTGACAACTGACTTCTCTTGGGTGTGCAGACAGGTGCAAGCTTGAGCTGCGCAGGGATGCAGGAAGCTCCACTGACCTCAAGGAGTTCCCAAGCTCAGGACATTAGCTCCATGCCTGCCGCAGATCTTGATCCCGAGCACATCCACACTGGCTGCCCCTCCTGCCTCCAGCCTGTCCAGACGGAGGGGCCTGGGCCTTCAACGTGCCCATATGCTCATGGGTGAATAGCTGCCTTTACTGACCCCACCATGTTGTCCACTGTGCCTTGGCTCAAGCTTCCTTCTTCCCGGCATGCCTTTCCCCACCATCTCTAGTGCAAGCCCCACCCACTCAATGTTTAGCTCAGACACTGCCATCTCCACCCAGCTCTCCCCTTCCTCCAAGTGACAATGTCTACTTCTGAGCCTCAATCAAACCTCCCACTGCTCCCTCAGGGCACTCAGCACTTTCTGCCTTGTTTTGGAAACATTCAGGGACACACCCAGTCCCACCCACTTGCCTATGAACTCTAAAGGTAGGGCCATCTTACCTTGTCCCTAGGTCCCAGTCCAGAGCCTGAGTGAGAAGAGGAAGGCCAGCTCCCAAAGGGCGTTACTAAACTGTACTGTGAATGTATCCAGGTTCCAGGGCCAAGTGAGCTGCAACCCCACTGCCTAAGGGGGCTGGATACAGGGCTGGCTTGGCCTCAGTGATCCCCTCCCATTTGGCCTTTAATGTAGGGCCTTCACCAGCCTGCTGGGGTCACTGTCCTGTGCTGGACTAGAATTTCCCAGGCTGCTTCTATCAGGCCCTAGGTGCTGCTGTGGTTGGTGGGTGGGAGCGGGGAATGGAGCCAGGAGCTCTGGCTTCTCCCTGAGGACTTGGCACAAGAACACTGGTCCCTCCCATCCCCAGCACTGTCCTTTGCACTTGTTTGGTGGCCCCAATGTGAGTCGCTGTATAAAATGCTGCCTTTGTTATTTTGTAAGAAATTACTTTTCTGTGAACCAGGTACTTATGAAAACCTCAATAACCAAAATAAAGTTCTATATTTTAAAAGAGGCACTGTGTGTGGCGAGTCTTTCCTTGGTCTGGGCATTCACTGGAGTTCCATGTGGCCAGATGCAGGCCCAGCAGGGCTGTAGACTCACCAAAGGTGCCACCTCCCTGTGGGAGACGGGAATCTTAGGAGCCTCCTGTCAGGGCAGCTTTTCCTACCACTGCTTTGGGTTCAAAGCTGGAAGGTGTGCCCCTCCCCAGCTCATTGTCTTCCTATGTCATTCAAGGGCTGGGACTCCAGTGCTGCCTGCCCCGTGGGCTGTTCTGAAGACCAGCAGTAACAGTCCCTCCATGCAGCTCACAGACTACCGGCAAAGGGGTCTCATATCCATGAACATGGCTCTCAACTTCAAGTACTTAATCAGCATCTAACAATTTTTTCCATATTCATGTCATCTGCGAACTAGTGGTTACTGTTGTTCCTTTTGGAGGGAGTCAATAATTCCCTTCCCCACTCCCTATGGTGCTGGTGATCAAACCCAGGGCTTTATGAGCACGCTATCACTGAGCCATACCCCCTAGCCCTGGTAAGTTTAATCTTTGTCCGAAAAATATTCATAGAAAATTGTTTGGGGCCAGGCGTGGTGGCATGTGCCTGTAATCTCAGCTACTCTGGAGGAAGAGATTGGGAGAATCGTGATTCTAAGCTAACATGGGCAAAAAAGTTAGCAAGACCCAATCTTGACAAATAAGCCAGGTGTGGTGGTACACAATTATAAACCAAGCTACCTGGGAGATACAGGTAGGAGAATCTATCTATAAGATAGAATCTATCTATAAGATAGATTCTCCTACCTGGGAAACTGGCCTCTGGGGCAAAAAGTGAGACCCTATCCAAAAAAATAACTGAAGTAAAAAGGGCTGGAAGTTGAACTTGGGTAGAGCACTTGCCTAGCAAGCACAAGACCCTGAGTTCAATCCCCAGTACTGCCCCCTGACTCCCATTTATTTTTTGTTTGATTGATTTAACTTTCAGCAGCCACTCCTGAGCTGAGGAAGATTGCCATCTTTGAACTACTGATCTCTTTTCTGGGCAAGGGACATTTTTGGGATGATTCCATCTCTTTTTAACATCTCTCTTGGGCTAATACAGCAGCATTGGTTTTCTCATGTATCTTCCCATCATATCTGGACTTACACTGCACTGAGAGAAGCATCTGCATTTTCTTCCATTAGGTGCCACGTCTAGTCTGCAAGGTTGGGACCCATGATGTGCTTCCCACGTACTTTGCAGGAAATTCCTCGCTTGGGTAATCACACATGGAGTGTGGTACTGGGAGGGACTGACAAGTTTCCATCCACTGCTCCCCATCAGGGTCCCAGAAGCTTCATTACAAGTAGTCATTCTGTCAGGGCTGTATCCAGCCGGTGAAGGCACTGCACTGATTGACCATCAGTGTGTTCCACATTATACTCACCTCTGGTCCTCTCTACTTGGCCAACCCCTGCCCTCTACATGGCCTCAGCCTGGCAGAAAAGCTGGGCTCATCACTTCCTGAATGGGCTAGAATTTGGCAACCCCATTCCACTGGTGACTCATAGCTCCTGATTAAGGTGGAGGCCTCCTCTTCCAGCCCAGCTGTGGTAGACAGATCCTGCTCACCACTTAACTCTACTGGTCCTTCCAGATTCTCTTTGGAAAACTTCATCCATTAGATTTGGTTCTGAGGGCAGCCTGGTGAGATCATTCAATTTTGACTTCCTCAGATCTCACCTTCCAAGTCCCCACAGGCGAATAAACATGAGAAATGCCTGCCATTTACAATCACAGAAACACCAAAGGAGGGAGCTAAGTCCAATCTGACCATTTTTATATTTCTGCACAAGGCAGGCATGCCTGGGATGCTACCTCTGGCTTCATACCCATGCCAAAACAAGCCTCCTTCCCTTCCCTCCCCCACCTCGCTTTCTCTCACTCACAGTACGGTTTCACAGTGTATCTCAGAATGGCCTTGAACTCATGATTTTCCTGCCTCAGCCTTCCAAGTGCTGGGATTACAGGCCTGAAACACCACGCCCACCCACTTTCCTCTTTGCAAAAATAAAACTGGAAGTGAACAGAACAGTGAACAATGTGATTGTGGCCAAATGCTCTGTCTGGAAAGCACACATCTAGGAAACCTTCCTCCGCTTTGACTCGCGGTCCAAGCTCTGGGCTGGGGGCAGGGGGATGGAAAGAGTGCCCAGTCTATGTTCCTCTTCCATGCCAGCTGCCAGAGAAACCTTTCTTTTGGAGACCTTCAGCCTCATGGCTTTTGCTACTTCAATCATCCTAGGGAAGAAACAAACAGAACAAATGGAGAGTTAGCCCTCAATGTGCCCAGGGTGGCTTGGCAGGAGGGAGCAGTACATCTGTGCTCCAGGTCACAAAGACCAGAATTCCAGAAGTGGCAACCACATAGTCATCAACAATTTTTTTCCATCAGTACTGAGGTTTGAACTCAGGACCCTGCACTTGCTAGGTAGGCTCTCTGTCACATGAGCCATATTCCTAACCCTTTGCTCCTGTTAGTTATTTTTCAGATAAGGTCTCTTGGTTTTGCCTGGACTGCAATCCTATTTATACCCTCTGCATAGCTGGGGTAATCGGCATGAGCCACTGCACCCAGCAAACAATTTCATTTTAATGTATTGCCACGAGAAAATATCCAGGTAGGTAATAGAAACCGGGTTCTCTAGACCCCTAGTAATAACCTTCTTAACCGCCCATAACCAAACAAAAGCGACCAGGATTGAGCTCTTGCTAGAATTTGACCAGCTCCTAGTGCCTCTTTGCTTTTACTTTTCAACCTCACTGCCTGTGGGTATGCTGTGTGTGTGGACTGCTGGACGAAGGCAAAGAGAGGTGCTATCACAAGCTCTCTGAGAATACCATCTAGGACCTCGGATGCCAGATGCCCCTCAACCACCAACAAAGGATCCTGGGATGCTCTGCCCTATTGTCTGAATCTCCCCTAGCAAGGCTGAAAGGAACATAAGGTCATCTATCCAGTTCTCCCCACTCTTGTCAGAGAAGCTCAAATGCACCCCTGGAAACCTGCAGCTCTCCTTGCCTTAAACATTGCCCTCCCCTCGAGTCCCTTCTAGTTGAGAAAATTCTGCTTGCTAAGCTGAAGGTGGGTTCTCCTATACCTCCACCCCTGGGAACCCTACTCCCCAGTGACAGCAGTTCAGAGAACAGAGGATGCTCAGTTCTTCAGAACAGAATGCTATGGAAAAGCTTTGGTTTGAAGCCGGACACTCCTTTTGTTTGTGACACCTTAGGGAAGACATTACTTCTTTCAACCTACGATTCTTCAACTGTTCTTTTAGAGAAATTAAGGAGCGAATTTAATACTGTGACTTGCAAAGAGAAGGCACTGAAAATGTCTAGCCACTCATTTATTCATTCATTGAAAAATGTCTGCTGGACCCCAGATTTTCCTATATGACATATCCCTAGTTCTCTGAATGGTGCCGAAATTCACCCAGGCACCTTGAAGGGAGCTTTTCACTTTGCTAAGCTCACCTTTTCTTACTGAGCTTCAAGTCCCTCTGTAACACTGTCAGGTCAATCTGGAAGTCGTTTATGTGCAAGGCAAGTACAATTACATATGCAGTAATCTTTGCCTTCATAGAATTTGAAATCAAGTTCCGTAAACTGCAAAATCAACGACAGTAAAGAAGAAACAAGATTAAAATCCAAAAACTCAAAATAAGCACATCCAAGCCTGTTCCTTTTGTGTTCAGTGTCTTCCCAACTTGGGGAAAGGAGAAGGAATTTGAGCAAAGGGTCTCATTGCTTCCAAGGTGCCCGAGTCTCACAAGGTGAGCAGTGAGCCAACCCCGGCACTTCCCTGAGTAGGATACAGAAAGTTGTGCCCACACTTTCCCAGGTGGTGTTGGCAAAGGCCCTCCAAGTCTGTCCCTGCCTGCTTAGCAGGACTGCAAGAAAACAGTCACCCAAACTCAGCTGCTGTGGTTGCTTCTGAGGACACCCAGGAGCAGGAAGCACACTCCAATCAAGTGGCTGCAAGGAAAGCCAAGGTGCCATGAGGTTCTTTCCCAAGTCACTGAACTGGCCTTTCCTTTTCTGCAAACTGCCTTTCCACAGAGCAGTAGTTCTGTGGGAAATCTGTGCTCCTTGAAAGAAGCACAAAGTGAAAGAAGTATTTATCACAGGGCTTCCCATAGCCAAAGATAAGTGAATTTTTCCAGTGGGGCAGCATGTGTAATACATAATGTGTTCTCAACTTGACCACAAAAGCCTTCCAAATAGCAGTGACCTGTTCTACACTGCATCTGTGTGGACATGGGATTGAACCTGAGCCTCCACTCCTCACTCATAACTCCCACCTGCTTTCCCTTTCGTAGGCAAAAACCCTGAAAATGAACCCTTCTGACCTGCCGTTGTTATAAGACAAGCAGGTGAAGTTCTTCAGCAGCTTGGTGTTGATGATGTGGGGAATTCCAGGTCCTAGGGCACCTATAACACAAAGTTGCATTTGATCACTTTCTCAAAAAGTGAAGAGACCAGTGGATGGGCCACCATAATGATAAGAACCACATGGTAAGAGAAGCAGGGGTCCAAGATCCAGGATGACCACTTTATAATGAAGATATATTCAAGTGTGTTTCAGCCTGCAAGTCAGACATACACAGGAAGATGTTTATGATTAGGCCTAATGATGCAAAATTAATGAGATATTAGAAAACAAAACTGAAAATGGAAAAAGCCCAGGGAGAAAACGAGGGAGGCTGGAATGTGAAAATAAAAACTAAGCAAATATACTGTGAAAATGAATCTAGACCCTAAGGTGACCAATCACAGTAACAATGGTCAACTACACATTGTGCCAAAAACCACAACTGTCTCCTATTTGGTTTCCAAATCTCCATAGGTGTAGATATGGTATAGCCATATATGGTCCTAGCTTATAGGTGACACTGGGGTTACCATCAGAAACTGATTCCTTGTTGGAAATACACTAACACCACACAAGCCTGCCACAAACCTTTGTGAACAAAGCCAGTTTTTTCCTCCCTGTAAATGATGTTTGTTCCAACAGTCTTCCTTAAAATCATTTGACCTGACCTGGATACCATGCTTTGCCTAATGGAGAAGTAGTGAATATTCACTCTGGAAGACCCCTCGAAATTCATGCAATCCAACTTGTCCCCATTTCTAGAAGAAAGAACTCATCAAATCCTCTGGCATATCAGCAGCATCACGAGGAATCGCAGTGCTTCACAGTTAAAAACAAAGACTTGGACACTCATAGCCATATTCTTCCCTTCTCAGAGCTGATCTAACAACTACAGACAAATAAGGGACTGGAGCACTAGAATCAAATGTCTAGCACGAGCTTACTTTTCCGCTTTATAACTTTCTGATTTCGAAATTTGATGAGAATGTCTAGAAACCATATGCATCGGGCCTGGTGGTCTCGGCTCTCTTCATTTGATGGCAAAGACTTCAGTGCCTCAATGACAAAGGAGCAGTGGCTGAAACAAGGAAGGGAAAAGGAGGGCTGTGTCAGGGTACTCAGGCTCTGTCAGGAACCATACCTCCTCACAATGAGAACAGAAGCACCTCTCCCCCATACACACTCAACAGCTGATGTAGGGCAACCATGCTCAACAATCTTTACAACAGGAAAGCTTTGCTTTAGTGTAAGGGACTGTAAAAGGGCCAGATAGTCAAGATTTTAGGCTTTGTGGGCTATACAGTCTCTGATGCAACTCTATGTCATACTGCAAAAGCAGTCAGACATATTACTTATGAGTGAACAGAGCTGTGTTCAAATAAGTCTTTCCTCTACTTTATTTAGTCACAGGCAGCAGGTGGCAGGTGGGCCACAGTTGTCTGACCTCTGGGTTAGTGGCCAGGAGCATAGGCTCTGCAGTCAGACTGCACCTGTTTGAGTCCCTTCTCTGCCATTTAATGGTTAGGGCAAGTTCCTGTACATCTCTATGCCTTGGCCTATATTGGGGCCAATGATAGTGTCCTGATCCTCAGGACTTGTTCCCGTGTCACCAGTCTGCAAGTCAAGTACTTAGAGCAGTGCCTGGCACAAAATGACAGCTCAATTTGCCTTAGCCATTATTTTATGTACTATTCTGTACCATCTGGCCCTGGAATGAGAGATAAAAAGGCTCTTCACGATGATCTTGTAGGTTGCGGATGTAGCTCAGTGGTAGGTAGTGTGCCTGCCTAGCATAAGAGAGGCCCTGCACACACACACACACACACCACACACACCACACACACCACACACACACACACACCACACACACCACACACACACACACACACCACACACACACCACACACACCACACACACACACACACCACACACACACCACACACACACCACACACACACCACACACACCACACACACACCCACACACACCACACACACACCACACACACCACACACACACACACACACCACACACACACCACACACACACACACACACACACACCACACACACACACACACACACCACACACACCACACACACCACACACACACACACACACACACACACACACACACACACACACACACACACACACACACACACACTTACTTTAGAAAAGCTTGCCCACCATACTGTTGAAGAAGTTATCACTTCGGCACCACCCATTCCCAGGACAGCATGGGAGTGCTGCCAGTACCGTCAACACAACACAAGGCCAAGGGCTAGCTCTGGTCTCCAGCCTCAAACTGCAGGGCCTTGCCACCCTCTGTCCAGCTACAGGTTCCATGCACCCAGATGCCACATCCGTTCCCTGAATCCACCCATGGTTCCTGAAAGCCCAGAGCCAAGAGAACACTGGCTCCTTCCTGTCCAAGCTCAGCAGACACCTTCTCACTGGCTAACACCCCAAGGCCCCACTGCACGTCTGACTCCTACTGCTTCCCAACCTCATGCCCCAGACACCCCATGTGCCCAAGTGGGAGTACCTGTTCTCTTCAATCATCTTTAGGATTTCTTCTGCTGTGACCTTCCTGAAAGCTTCAGATGGGCTCTGGAGAGCTTCGTACTCCATAGGGGACAGAACTAATTGCAGGTCAAGAACGTAACTCAACCAAAACAGAAACATCCAACATCTTGAAATGGCCTCAGTTCACACAGGAAAGCTAAGGCTGTCCTTAGTCCAGAGGACTGAGCTCAGTAACCCAGTTCTCAGATGCCAGCCCAGTGCTCATACCTTGCTTGGCTGTTCTGCCTTCTCTTCCTTATCAGATCCATGGCTGGCACTTATTATCTAACAAAACCATCTAACCAAACTTCACTTCATCAAGTAATGAAATTCTATACTCCAATACTTCCTTTTACAGCATCTGCCCTAGACTCTGGGCATTGGCCAACTCAAAAGTTGTATTTCAACTATTCGTGGAGAGTGACCCCACCAGGCTAAGCTGGGTCCCTCTGGCACACTACTAAGGAGTGGATCTGAATCAGCTGATGAGGAAGCCTGGCTGACCTACCTCCTGGCAATAGGACCACACCAAGTACAAAGGTTTGGAAGTTGCTATGAATGCCTTAGGACCACAGACAACATCCAAGAGCCTGTCTATGCCAACAATCAACCACAATTTGCGAACTAAGGAAGCTTTTCTACCATAAGATGGGTACTGTCTTCAAGAAGAACATCACAGAACTGGAGGCGTGGTTCAAGCAGTAAAGTACCTGCTTTGAAAGTGTGAAGCCCCGAGTTCAAACCCCAGTCCCACCAAAAACAAAAAGTAGGGGCTAAGAAAGAATAATATAGAGGAGATGAGTTCCATCAAAGTACATCATACGCATGTATGGAAATGTCACAATGAAACCCCTTTCTACAATTATTTTATGCTAATAAACTTTAAGTAAGAAATGATCCAGAAGTTACACACATAGTTACGTGAAAAGGAAAGGATACTATCTTCAAATTTATACACATCTTCAGGCTTGGCTGCATCAGCATGGCATGGGGGAAGGTACAGGGAGTCATCTTGCAAGTCATCCTGGATGGCATCACTGACAAGAGCTTTCAGTAAAAAGAAAGTTAGTGTCAATGTCACCCTGTTTGATTTCAGGTTCCCCAACACTCTTTGCAGTTTGTGCATTTGAGACCATAAAGGTCCCAAGCCCCCAAGTCTGAATGCATCTACTAAGATGACCTGAACTGCCTGTCAGGCTAATTGTTTTAGGACCACTAGGTCCGGAAGGTGGATACAGTGTGGCCCTCTCAAAATGATTTGCAATACAGATATTAGAGACAGATATTCGAATAAACATTCACAATATAGTATCAGGGAAGCTAAGTGAGAAATAGGGTTGGGGATGTAGCTAGTGGTAGAGTGCTCACCTAGCATGTTTAGAGAAAAAACATGAGCCAGGGCACTGCTGGCTCATACTCTAGCTTCTCAGAGGCAGAGATCAGAAGGACTGAGGTTGAAAGCCAGCTCAGCAAACAGTTTGTGAGATCCTATCTCAAAAAAACCCATCACAAAAAAGGGCTGGTGGAGTAGCTCAAGGTGAAGGCCCTGAGTTCAAACCCCAGTATCGCAAAAAAAAAAAAAAAGAATTAAGTATGTAAATGGAAGGGGATGGAGAGATAGGAAAGTTGTAATATTGGTGTGGTAAAATGTTGGGCCCTGGTTGAATTACTTTTTTAAATGCCATTTTTTTTGTTTTTGTTTTTTGTTTTTTTTTTTGTGGTGGTGGTGCTGGGGATCAAGCCTCAGGCCTTATGTATACTAGGCAAGTGCTCTACCACTGAGCTATAGCTCCACCCCTTAAATGTCTTTAAATACCTGTGAATAAACTTAGCAAAAAATTTAAATTTGCTTAGATGTTAAAGTATGCCTTTGGCTGGGTGTGGTATCACATACCTATAATCCCAGCACTTGGGATGCTGAGACAAAAGGATAGTGAATCTAAAGCCAGTGTGGGCTACGTATTAAGATCCTGTCTCAAAAAAGATAAAGAAAAGATATGTATTTGAATAAACAGACATATATCTATGTTCCTGGGTAGTAAAACACAGTATTATAAAGATACTGATTCTCCTCATTTTAATCTCAACTGGATTTTTGAAGAAAACTGACAAAAATAATTCTTAAGATCATCTGGAAGAAAAAGCATGCTTTAGCAGTGAATACATTTTTAAAAAATAAAAATGAAAGAAGAGGATGAATGATGAGATAATAACCTAATGAGAAGGCTACTATGCTCAAAAGATACTATGCTGGTACAGGAATAACCAATCAGAACAAGGAACAGATACAACTAAGTGATCAGAACGTGGTAACACGGTAAAGATGACTTTAAATCACCTAGGATGAAACTGGGGACAACTGGGTAATCACTTAGGAAATATAAAATTAGATCTGTACTCTATACAAAACAAAAAGCACAACTGTGAAAGTATTAAAAGGCAACATAGGAAAATAATATCAGATACGGAAAGATTTTCTTAACATTTCTAAAATTCCACTCTTTTTTGGCAGTGGAGTTTGAGTTTGAACTCAGAGCCACGCACTTGCTAAGCAGGTGTTCTACCACTTGAGCCATGCACCGTATCTTTTTGCTGTGCTTATTTTGGAGATAAGGTCTCACTTTTGCCAGGCCAGCCTGGACAGCAATTCTTCTGTGTTATACTTCCTGCCATAGCTGGGGTGACAGGCATATAACACCACCCTCAGCTTTTTTCCATTGAGAAGGGGTCTCACAAACTTTTTCCCAGGGTGGCCTCAAATTGTGATCCTCTCTATCTTAGCTTCCCCAGTAGTTTGAGATACAGGTGGGAGTCACCAGTAGCAGGCCAGAATTCCATTCTTAATAGATAAACATTTTTCAATAGCACAATAAAATGTGCAAGGTGCCGAGGACCAGAAAAAGATCCACTGGCCCCAAGGTGAAGTGCTACTTCTGGAGGTTCAGGCCCACCATTATCACTCCAGCCGTTCTGACCAAAGCCTCCTTGGACTCAAAGAGCTGAGAGGCTGTCCCCCACTACACCCTGCAGGCTTGCACATATCCGCTCCCATGCCTATCTCCTCCCCTTAACTATAAGCTTCTGAGGCCAGGACCCTGTCAGTTGTTTCTTACGTTCCCACAGTCTGTCCCTGAGAGGCCCTCAGCAAGCTACAAGGAAGGCATCCAGCCTTAACTCCCATCACTTCCATCTTCTCTCAAGAGAAGAGAAAGTATCTTTCTGGGCACATTTTTGCCCCAAGTTCCAGCAGCTTACCATTCACGCCCTTAGTATCAATGATGTCCTCTGCAGCTTTAGCAACTGCGAGGTTCAAAGATTCACTGCCAACTTTGTTCATTCTCCTGGAGTTTAGAGATCGCTTCTGTTTGGTAGTTCCAAAGGCTTCGATGCAAGAATCCATCTGTGTAAGAGATAAACCCAGTTACTGGGGACAAGTCCAACAGCACTGCTACTCTAACTGTGTAACAAAGAAGCTCTAGGCTCCCGGAGCCATCATCACCTCACCTGACAATTAGGCAGTCACACCATTTTGCCTCACGGGACTGTTGTACACATCACATAATATTAACAAATCGGACATACTTTATAAACTTTATTTAGGGCTTTTTATAAATCAGTAGCTTTTCAATCAGTAAAATGAAGACTTGACTACAATTAGCGTAGTTAAATCTGTGGCCCACAGCTTATCACTCTCCTCCCATTCTACACCCGCTAACAGATACTGCGGACAGATCACTTACTCTTCTCCCACCTACCCACCTCCTAGCCAGAGAGAATCTTCATACCCCTTCTCAGTACAGTGCTCCAGGCAGCACTGAAGACTCAAGTTACCATCCTGGGATGAGATGACTTTTAGAAGAACTTTGAGCTTGCAAAGCAGGCACTGTACTTCATACCTCCAGTCCTGTAAGGACTTTCTACATTGAATAATCCTATAGTTTACTTTGTTTTAATATGAAAGTTTCCAGGAACAACCATTATTTTTTAAAAGTTGAACCAATTCTAAAGACAAGTATTATGCTATACTCTTCCAGCCTAGAGAACAGGTTCCAGAACTGCTCCAAACAGAAATAAGTCTGCTCTCTGGGAGACTATGAGGTCTCTGTAGGTAGGAACTGTCCACAGAGTCACAGCTAGAGCAGTGAAGACCTGAGTTCAACAGACTCACTGTATTTAGGGAAAAATCCAGGCCTAGAAGGAATGTCCTTAAGGCCCCAATTCTGTCATACTCACCTTTTCTCTGAAAGTTTTGGCTTCACTCTCCAGAGTAGGTCCACTCTCAACAGATTCATCTTTTGAAACATAAAACACAATAGCACAGAGAGAAAAAAAGCAAACTGTAAAGCCTACAAATATCAATTTTTTTTTCGAAACAGTGTTTCACTGATGCCCAGGCTGGTCTTAAACTCCTAGACTCAAGTGATCCTCCTGCCTCAGTCTCCCAAGTAGCCAGGACTACAGGCATGAGCCACTGTGCCCAGCTCTGTAAGGCCTACAAATTTTAAAGTGTTGAATATTTATTTGTTTATCAATTGATCTAAGAAAGGCAGATTTCTTTATTCTAGGACTTCCCTGAGCCTAACATGAATGTATACTATGAGCTTATTAATATGTAGCTTTAGTACACAATGAAGAAATTTGGAAATAGATTAGGCGGTGAGATGAAGGTGTCATCTGGTCCAATCTCTTCATTTTGTAGGGAAAAATGAGCCCTCCAGGTAAAATGACCTGTCCCAGATCAGTTCACCAGGGTGAGGCAGAGTTGCATTAGGAGACAAGTTTTCAACTTTTTTCATAAATAGTTTTGCTCTCCTGGTAACAGACCTAAAAGCAACATTAACATGAGGCAAGTATTTTTTACATGACGCTCTCCAGCCTTGCACAAAGCACTCAAATAAGGCGTAGTATAATCTGCTAGGAAGAGTACAAGCTCTAGAGTGGCCTTGCCTGAGTTCTATCAGCAGTGTGCCCCTGTAAAAGTCACCTAACCTATGTGTCAGTTTCATTGTTGGTAAAAAAAAAAAAGGAATAACAGTACCTATGAAGTAAGTCACATGGGGCACTGAAAGTGTTTAGAATAGGACAAGTACATAGTAAGGACCCAATACTAAAGTGTGTATGCTAGCTAAAATAAACTAGCATTTGCAAATGCAAATGGTGCGTCCCTGTAATACAACCTATACAAGGAGTATAAATAGAAGAAATTACAGTTCAGGATGGCCCAGGTTAAAAAGCAAGACTATGCGGGACACATTGCTCAAGCAGTAGATCACCTGCCTAGCAAGCCCAAAGCCCTGAGTTCAAACCCTATACTGGAAGAAAAAAAAAAGGTGAGGCCCTATCCAAAAAGTAACTAAAGCAACGAAAATCAGGACTATAGAATAAGCACTGTGTGTGTGTGTGTGTGTGTGTGTGTGTGTGTGTGTGTGTGTGTGTGTGTGGTGGGCGCGTATACTAGTGTGGGAGGAAGGGTGAATGAAGGAGATTAAGGTGACAGTAGATGGTAGATGGACTCCATATACCTATATAAAACAGAACTAAAAAAACCTCTTCTAATTGCTTTAATGGGGTGGGGAGGGGGCTGAGGAGGAGAGACAATGGGGGCAATGTAAATAATGTACAATATAAGTCTAATTGGAATTGTCACTATAAATACCCCCTGTATAATTAATATATCCTAATAAAAAAATTTATTAAAAAAACTAAAGCAAACAGTGCTAGGGCGTGGCTCACACAGTAAGAATTTGCTATCAGACATGTTCTCTAACATTCTGCACTGATTACTGCTCAACTTCTCAACTTGATTCAAAGATTGCTTCTAATCCCACATCAGTTAAAACTGTGGGACCAGATCTGTGTCCGTCTTACTAGCCATCCATAGCCCCTACTTTGATGCCTAGAGCACAGCAGGTCACCAATAAATGCTTGTGAATTAAAAACTTCTGGACTGTGGCATGACTCAAGTGGTAGAGTGCCTGCCTAGCAAGTGTGAGGCCCTGAGCACCCAGTACTGAAAATATAAAATTCTAAAACCTTTCAAATAAATAAAAAAGGCAGAAAGTCATTCTTTTAGAAAAAATTATATAACAAGTGTTTTAAAAATCAAAAACTCAAATGAACTCATCCAGCAAACCCAAACCATGCAGTGTTACTGTTTTGTATGTGTGTGTGTGTGGTGTGTTGTATGTGTTTGTATGCGTTATGTGTGTTGTATGTGTGTGTGTGTAGCAGTACTGAGGTTTGAATTTAGGACCTCTCACTTGCTAGGCAGACACTCTACCACTTGAGCCATACCCACAGCCCTTCTGGGTCTTCATGTCTGGGACCTACCTGCAAACAGGGGCTGCATTTTGAACAATTCAGCATCATATACTTCCATTTGGCCAGAGGTCTTGTTCAAAATTCCCACAAAATGCCTAAATAAAAAAAGAGTAACGCAATGGATTATTCATAGCAATTTACTTTTTGCTATGCACAAGTTCTCAACCTTCTTTCTACTCTAACACATCTGAGAAATGCAGCAAACTTACACAAGAGTAACAATAACAATAATTCCTTTCAGCACCAATTCTCTACAGAGAGAGGGAAAAGGAGGGGTGGGAAGGGAGAAAACATGAGGTGACTAGAGAAGGGATTCCATCAACAGGTGATTCTGGTAGACAATCATATTTGGACTCACTGCTGTAAAGAGAAACTCTTCTGAGGTACAAGAATCTAAATTACACTATAATTTACTGTGCACATAAATTTTATGGAGGCAAAAATAGTAAAATCTTATTAATTATAGGAAGAACATCAATCTGAAATGGAACATCTTTATTAGGAGCAATGCAGCATTAAGTTTTAAGCAGATACATATACATCAATCTGCCTCCCACCAGAACATGGTTGAGCAGGGGCTCTGAAAGGGCCTTGTTTGTGGCTCACTGTTGATACCATCACAAGGAGTCTGTCTATATCACGTTCAACTCCTGAGAACTATAGAATGTTCTGACTGGACAATCTTCATGATATAGAGGAGTCCAGGCTGAGGGAAGGACAGAGTTGCCCTAAATGACTCAGCTAATCAGTGCCATTGCTGGATGGAAACATGAAGCTCCTGTTACCCAGTCCAGAGTCTTTGATGCTACCAAATCCTTTTCTTCTACTTAGTACCAAGCAAACTTAGGGCAAGCTTTGACCTATTGATCATAAATTCCAAGTTAGTGAAGAGAGCTGCCTTTTAGAATAAGAATTATAAATAAATAATGTTACAAATAAATGAAATCTTTAGGAAATATGACAAATACAAAACATCTTTTCCTTCCAGCAATGTCTAAAAGCCACTTAGTTTAAAGGCCCGAGTCTAGAAACATAGGGACTTGGCAAACCGCCTTAGATTTCTCTAACTTCTCTTAAAATACTGTGTTAGTGCCACCATCAGTACCCTCCCCATCACTCTTCTCACTGACCCTCTCCCTCCATCACCTGCACAGAGTGTTGCACTTGAGGGCTCCAGTCCCAAAATTGTTTCCAACATAGGAAAGTCTGTCTGTTTCAGCTGCCTAAAATGCAGAGGGAAGGGAACTCCATTTACAACCAACATTGAAAAGTATTAAGCATCATGTTTTCTACATTTGCAGAAGCTTTTAGAATCCAAGACCACAGTGGATTAGCACTAGACAGCCTCTAGGAGATGAATCTGGGGTATCTCTAGGGAAAAGGCAAGAGAACTTTTTATAGGGAAGCCCCACATAGTGCTGGCTTCTAACTGGTGTGAAAAGTTCTTGGGGAGCTATACCACAGGTCTTGACAGAGAGGCCCTGGGCTCCCTGGACTTACAGGTATGCAACAAAGTGCTTCTGTGGACAATGTTCTGGGCCCAAAGTCCAAGGCCTTCTTGATCTTCTTTGTCCACCTCTCCCAGGACTGCTCTTCATGTCCCCTCAGGACCACTGGAAATGTCTGGTTCAATCCCCAGTCACAGCAAGCTTCCCTTCTCCCCTGCATTTGTCCTTACTATCTTTACTAGGATCACCCAATCTCAGCTGTCCAACCCTCCCTCACCCTTTGGGGCTCGGTTCCAATGCACCCTCCCCCAGGAAGGCATTCTGGTAAGCAGAGGCCTTTCTTTCCACTGAGCTCACTCTCCCCATTAGAACCCTGAGCTTTGTGTATGTATGATTGTCCCTCACAGCCAGTTTGTGCATCTCAAGAGCAGGAGCTCTCAACCCAGGAAAATCTTCTCCAGTGCTACTGGCCTCTAGTGGGTAGAGGCCAGAGATGCTGCTAACTGTCCTGTGATGCAAGCACCTGCCACCCACAACAAGGAATTATCTGTCTCAAAACTGCTAAAGTTGAGAAACCCTGCTCTAGAGTACAAGCTCCCTCAGAATGAGGCCTGGTCTCATTTGGATGTTTTCCTAGCACTCTACTGCACAGGGATACAGTAGGTATTCAATAAATGAACAATGAAAAAAAAGAATGAGCTGGGTGCTGGTGGCTCACACCTGTAATCCCAGCTACTCAGGAGGCAGAGATCAGGAGGAGTGCAGTTCAATCTCAAGCAAATAGTTCATGAGACCTTATATCAAAAACATTCAACACACACACCAAAAGGGAGTGGTGTAGAGTGCCTGGTTAGCAAGCATGAGGCCTTGAGTTCAAACCTAAGTACCACATACACACACAAAACCAAATGAAAAGTCATTACTTCATCCAAAAATCCTGAATCCTGATGGAGACTATCTCCACACCCCAAGCTGCTGGAGGAGCTCTTCAAAATCCCTTTTGCTACTTCCCTTCTGCTCCCCTCATGACCTCCCACATCCATCCATACCAAGGGGCCTCCTGAGGCCTACAGAGTGGAGGCAACCTGTAGCTACCACACTTACCAGGATGCGCTGACTCCTCTTCCTGGGGTTCATGGTGTCGTTGCTGTTGTACAAGGTAAAGCGCATGTCGCCAGAGTTCTGCAGCTTCCCGTTGGAGAACTGAACTGTAAGAGAGCAGCCCAAAAACGCGATGAGAACAGAAGGGCCCACATGGTGAGGAGGAAACGGAGTGTCACTGGGAGACAGTGGCAGTTCGAATGGGAAGGCAAGGAAACTCAGGTCCTGATCCTTACAGGCACTGAAGGAGGTCCTGATACAGTTGGGAAGAGAAAATAGGAGGGTGAGGGGGTGGGGAGTGGGAGAAGAGATCCCTGGGAGGCCTGTGACAAGAGAGAACAAGGGAATGAGAATGACAGAAAAAACCTGGTCCAGGCCTAAAGAGACAGAGGTAATCTGCTCAGTGGAAAGAGGGAAATGGAGCAGATGGGAGGCTTGGCGAGGGGATAACAGGATCCTGGCACAGCCCTGAGGAAGAGTGGAAGCTGGGAAGTAGTTACAGAAAGATGAAGGGATGACAGGGGAGCCTGGTCCCAGCACCGAGTAGAGGAGGAGACTTGGCGGGTGGCAGGGGAGTCCTGGCCAGGCTGGGGAGGGAGCTTGACGCAGGGCAGGAGGGAGGAGGGCTGCTGAGGTACCCAGAGGGAATGGAGAGGGTCATGGGAATTCTGCTCCTGCTCGGCGAGCTGTACTCGGCTTACCCAGTACAGCTCTCTGCCTCTCGTCGGGCCCCCCACAGTACAGCCACCTCGCAGTCGACAACACCTCCGCCGCCATCTCGCCTGTCCGCCAGCCAGCTCAGGAGACAGGAGTGCAGCCGCTCAACTCGCTTGCTAACACGCGGAAGCCTGGAAAGTATAACCAGCCGGAAGGGGTGGGTCCTCACCGGGCCCCGCCCATAGTTACGCAACCGTGAGGCTCCGCTCCCTACGCGCTAGGCGCACAGTCCCCGCCCACTCTTTCCTCTGCACTCCATGTTGTTTCCTCCCGCACGTTGCCACACCCCCTTCTTGGCCGGCGCAGCACCTGATTGGCCCAGTGCTGTGCCTTCGCCTTACGGGATTGGTGGGACTAGAGCTCGATGAGCTGAAACGTTTATACAGCTCCAGGCTAAGCGTCATGGGGCTTCCACTTATTTAGCTTGGCCTAGGTAGAGCGTCGTCTTTCTCTCCTACCGTGAATATGTCAGCTAGGATCATCTTCGGCCCCATGGGAATGTGACAGCTGGTGGAGAGTCTTCCTTTGTAGGGCCCTCCCTCCACACCCATGGATAGTCAAATTTTGTCCACAGCTCCGCACACAGTTCCCATAATCCCTCCTCCGACCTAGGTGTGCACACATTCGTGGCCCAATCGACCCTGGGAAGATGGACCACCAGGAGAGGCCTAGCAACCTCAGAGCATTGGGGCAGGGGCTTCTGAAGTGGGTTCGAAGAGAGGAGTCCTACCTGATGGACGTGTCCTTTCATCCCTGCAGTCTCAACAACTCTCCTCGTGGGGAGTATCAAAGGAAGAGGAGGGCAAAACATTGTATGCGCATATGAATAAAAGAAATTAAAAAAAAAGAGGAGGGCAAAAGCAAGGCCATTAAGCATGGACCCAGGCCAGTGCCCCTTTTGCCCTTTACTGTTCAAAGCTGACTCATCTCTGTTCTTCAAATTGCTGCCTTTGAAACTCGCCCCCTACCTCCCCCCACACACACACCCAGGACCTCCGAAATATCCCTTAGACCTACGTGCGCCTTTGCTTGAACACTTGTCACATTTTTCTAATTATTCAATCTCAGGCTTATATGAACACAGCAAATGCTACATTATAAAGAACCGAACCATTGCATTGACCTGAGCCATTCAAATTGTCATCCTGACACCCTACTCACCCCTAAAGAGTATATGTTTTCTATGAACAAGGACCGATATAGTTTGAATGGGGAACGTCCCGCAAACACACATGTATTAAATGCAACCCGTGAGGCTCATGGGAGGTGGGGGACACTTTAAGAAGTGGAGTTCAGTGAGAGCTCTTTAGGTCATTGAGGAGGTATCCTCTCAAGTAGGTTAGTGGGACCCGCCTCTCCTTCCTCTTCTGAGTAGCTTTTCATGGCTCCTGCCATAATGTGCTTGCTGCTTTGTCACAGACTCCAAACCGTTGACCATAAGCCTCCAAAACTATGTACCAAAATAAACCTTTCCCCTTTATAATTTGATTATCTCAAGTATTTTGTGACAGAAAGATAACTAATGCAAGGACTTTCACTAAATATTTACAATATAGCCATTAGAATTAGGAAATTAATATACATTACTACCAGCTATTCCTCACATCCTAGTTAAGTTCACCAAATGTCCCAGTACTGTCTTTATAGCAAAAACATTCTGTTAAGAATCATGTGTTAGCTGGGCACCTTATGGCTCATGCTTGTTATCCTAGCTACTTGGGAGGCCAAGATCAGGAGGATCGAGGTTTGAAGCCAGCCTGGGCAAATAGTTTGTGAGACCCTATCTCAAAAAAATACCCAACACAAAACAGGGTTGAATGAGTGAATCAAATGGGAGAGCACTTGCCTAGCAAGTGTGAGGTCCTGAATTCAAACCCCAGTACCACCAGCCCCCAAATCATCTGTGAAAGGGTTGGGGTTGTAGTTCAGTGGTAGAGCACTTGCCTAGCATGTGCAAGTCCCTGGATTTGATCTCCGCACTGAAGAAAAAAAAAAAAAAAAAAAGCAAAACAAAACAAAAATAATGTTATCTCAAAAAAAAACAAGGGCTGGGGAAGGAGTTCAGTGATAGCACACCTGCCTAGCATGGGAAAGGCCCTGGGTTCTATGAAAGGAAAGAAGGAAAGAAGGAAGGAGAGGGAGGGAGGGGGGGAGAGAGAGAGAGAGAGAGAGAGAGAAAGAAAGAAAGATCAAGTGTTGCATTTAGTAGTGATAGTTCTTTGTCTGATTAGAAGGCTGCCTTGCTCGACCTCACCTAATGGCTTTTGTTAAAGTGTTCAGAAGGGGAAAGAAGTAGAAAAAGAGATTATCTAATTATTTGCTTGTCTCCTGCATCGATCTTTTCCACACTAAACTTATTTGAGGTTACAAGAAATAATTTTGGAGTTAAACAATAAGCAAATTTATTTATTTTTCTTCACTGCTATATCCCCAACTCCTCCTCCGACAGTGCCTGCACCGAGTAGACCCTCAGTACATGGAACAAATGAGCAACAGGGCAAGGAATGGGTTGGGATCATTATTTTATTAATACGGGGAACCTTGCATAAGGACCAGACTCAAGGGATGCTTTTGTTTGTTTGTTTGTTTGTTTTGTTTCTTTTTTGTCAAGGGATGCTTTGTAATGGTTACAATAGGGCTGGGGGCGTGGCTCAAGTGGTAAAATGCCTGCCTAGCAAGTATAGAGCCCTGAATTCAAGTTCCAGTACTGCAAAAAAAAAAAAAAAGAAAGAAAAATTCAGGGCTGGGGGCATGGCTCAAGTGGTAGAGTGCCTGCCTAGCAAGCACAAGGTCCTGAGTTCAAACCCCAGCACCATCAAAAAAAAAAAAAAAAGAAGCAACAACAACTGTTGGGGCTGGTGGAGTGGCTCAAGTGGTAGAGCGCCTGCCTAGCAAGTGTGAGGCCCTGAGTTCAAACCCAGTACCACCAAAAATAAATAAATAATTTTTTAAAAAATCAACTAGCATAGGGTTCACACATAATAGATACTCTATAAATGTTCATTGGTTGAAAATGATTCCCTTTTAAGGCAATCTTTGCCAGTCAGACACAACCTCTGAAAGTCCTCAGGATTGGCTGCTCTGTAGCTGGAGGGGAGATGATGAAGCATACACCTGCTGAAAGCAAGGATTCCGAGAATTATCACTGGCAAGAGGCAAGAGTTCAAAGTGATAGAGACTCTACCTGGGGAAAGAAATGTTAAGGAAGGGGCGGCTAGAAGGAGACTGTAGCATATCGCAATGCTGGTTAATTATTTAACAGTGGTTCAACACACACACACACACACACACACACACACACACACACACACATGAATATATAACTGGGATTGGACGGGATAGCAGTAGCCTTACTGACGTAGTAACCAAAAGGCAAAAATCCACAATGGTCTCTTCTGCATTAGAATCATGGATAACCACAGACATTACATAAAACGTTCTCATCTTGCATTTCTTTTTCTTTGGGGGAGAGGTACTGGGGTTTGAACTCAAGGCCTCGGGTTTGCTAGGCGGGCGCTCTACCATTCCCAGTCGTGGAGTTCGCTTTCAGCAGCAGTTTTTCTGAGAAGGAAACTTGAGCGCCCGGGAGAGGAAGAACCGCAGGTCCTCGGTTCCCTGGGTAACACCTCCACCTGCTGGTGCTGCGGCATAGCGCTGACCAAGCCGAAAAGGCACTTCCACCACTCACCCTGAACTCTGCCAACTGCTGCTTTCTTTGCTTTGCCTCTTCCCTTCTTCCGCCTCGAACTCTTTTTCTTCCTTCCTCTCTGGTTTTTTTTTCTGTGCATATATATATTTATATAATTGATATGATAGATTATTGTAAAATATTGTATAGCTTTGTATCTCCCTTTTTAAGAAAATGTAACGTTATTCTGTAAGCATTGTGTCAAGTCTCATTTACTGTTGAATATTGCCGGTGTTACTCATCCAAACAGCTGGATGACTACGTAGGATATTTTTTCACCGTATATACAGTATATCAGTGACCATTTTGAGCATAAAGCTTTACTTTTTTGGGTTTATGTCTTTGAATGATGTAGAATTTTAACATAAGTATTTCTTAAAAATTCTTAATATGCAGTCAAAATTCTCTCCAAAAAAGTTTTAGATATTTTAAATCCTCATTTAATCTTCCAACATCATGCAAGGCACTTTGGGAAAAATAAAAATAAAAATATAGGGCTGGGGATGAGTTTCAAACAGTAGAGTGCATACCTAGCAAGTGCAAAGTCCTGAGTTCAAATCCCAGTACTGCCAAAAGCAAAAAGAATAAAAATATATTATCCTTAGCTGTGGCTATTGCTCAGTAGTAAAGTGCTTTCATAGCATGTGTGAGGACCTGGGTTACATCCCCAGCACCATGAAAACAAAAAAGCAAACCACAACCCTTGCTCTCAGAAACTCCTTACAAGAACCACAAAAATGGGGGGGAGGGACACACACTCAAGGGTAGACACAGTTAAGTCTCTAGAATTCCTCTTCTCAGTTCTGTCAGTTTTATTGGCCATTTGTGTCTAAAAGCTTTGCTACTAAAGGTGTGCTCATTCAGGCATGTTCTCTCTTCTTGATGAATTAACCCTTTTAACATTAAAATTTTCCTCTTTATTTCTTGTGATAGAACTTGTCCTGGAATTCACGTTATCAAATATTAACAAAAAATGCCAACTTTCTTGTTATTGGTGTTTGCATGATATACCTTTTCCCATATTTTTTATTCCTAACCTGTTTGTCTTTATGTTCAAAATAAGTTTTGCTTTTTTTTAGTCAGGTATCAATCTCTTCCTTTTAACTGGAGTTTTAAGAACATTTACATTTTATGCAATTATCTGCATGGTTGAGTTCAAATCCAGTAACTACTTTGAATTTGTTTCATCTTTTTTTGTAGTTGCTTTCTTCTGTATTCTTTTGAATTAATTGAAATTTTTTTAGTATTGCATCTTGTTTGCACTTTGGCTTACTAGCTATACCTCTTTATTTAACATTTTCAGTTGCCCTACGGCAAGGGGTGGCAAAAAAGATTGTCTTAGTTTTGTGGAGCTGCTATAACAAAATACTGCAGAGTGGGTGGCTTAAACATTTACTTCTTTCAGTTCTGAAGACTAGGAAATCCAAGATCAAGGCAGATTTGGTTCATGGTGCGGACCCTCTTCCTGCCTTTGTGATGATTGCCTCTTACTATATCCTCACATGGCAGAGAGCAAGTATTTCTTATAATTATTATAAGGGTAGGAATCCAATCACAAACTCATTCAAAATTCATATGTTAAAGCCCTAACCTCCAATATGCTGGTATTATTGGGAGGTGGGGCCTTTGAGAGGTAATTAGGTCTAGATGAGCTCATGAAAGTGGAGACCAGATAATGCATAGTTAGCCCCTTTTGTTTTATGTTTTTTAGTGATATTGCTGTTTGAACTCAGGACTTCATACTTGCTAGGAAGGGGCTCTAGCACTTAAGCCACTTCATCAGCCCTCTTAGCCTCTGTTGTTACAAATAATCCTATATAATTTTTTGCATATGTGATTTTTATACTTGTGTAATCTGTATGATAAAAATCCTAAAAGTGAAATCACTGAGAATGAGGGCATTTCTAGCTGCAATTTTAATAGTGTTGGGAGGAAAACAAACTTTTTCCTCTACCAACTCAGGTTCAGTGACTGAAGGCAGGCCTGTCAATCAACTGACAAAACACAGATTAACAGAAAAAAAGTTTATTCACTTTGTTCTGTAGCACAGAACAAAGAAGCACCCTGAACAGATGGAATTAAGAGTTTGTACATCATCATAAGAAGAGCGTTTAGGACTTCAAGGAAATGCAAATGGAAGAAAACTAATGAGAAACAAATAGAAGGTACAGAAAAAAATTTTTTTTGAGATGGAGTCTTTGCATGCTGCCGAGGCTTGTGTCTTAACTCCCAGGCTCAAGCACTCCTCCTGGGTCAGCTACTTAGTAATAGCTGGGACTAAGACATGCACTACAGTACCAGGTCTGTCTCCTTTCTGCCTCTCAGCCTTCCAGAGAGAGGATTTATGGTGTCTGTACCTTCCTGAGTCTTGTTTAAGTCAGAAAGAAGTTTTGGTAAGTCCCCCCCCCCATGGCTGCTGTTCATTCAGATGATTTCAATTTAATATAATCTTCTTACACATAAGTGGGTTCAAGTGGATTTCATCGGCAGATATTGCCGAAGTGCCTTCTACAGAGTCTACCAATTTCTGCTTTCACTAGCAATGAATGAGTGTGGGTATTTTACTCCCAAACCCTTGCTAACATGGTGTTAGCAATAAACCTTTCTAATTTTTTTCAATCTGGATATGTTATATATCTGAATATCTGAAAATTAATCTATTTCCTCTACTGATTCGAAATGCCAATGTCAGCTTTTTCATATATTAAATTCTGTCATATACATGTATATATATAATTTTTATAGTACTGGGAATCAAGCTATACAAATGAAATGAATCTATACAATGTTATAATACAGTTTTCTCATATAAAGTAGATTGAGAATCTTCTGATGAGTTTCTGAACCATTTGTAAGTCCTTTTTTTAATGAATCATCTATTTGGACATAAATAGATTTTTTTTTCCTTTCAATACTGGGGACCAAGCCTAATGCCTCATTCATGTTAGGCAAGCTCTTTACCACTGAGCTACTGAAACTGGAGTTTTGGACCCAAGGCCCAAACTCCTGAGATTCCATATGCCAGGTCCAGTCACCTGTGCCTAAAGGCCAAATAAAGAGACATGGTGAAGGTAGAGAACAGAGATTTATTACACAGCTTGGAACATGCCATTGGGAAGAGGCAGAGTAAACATTCAGTTCATCCTCAGCCATCTTTGGGGTACAGACATGAGCTACAGATTTAAATAGACAAAAGAAGTGGGGGCAGGGGACAAAGGTATACATAGTTAAACAGTCCCGGTCACAGGTGTGATCTGGTTGGTCTCATGACTGGTGGGGCCAGCAATCTTGGTCAGACGGATGGTCTGGTCCAGTTTTGGGAAGTTATCACCTGGAAGGAGTAAGCTGGTTCCTGTTTGAGAGGATTACTCTGGCTTGGGATGTGAATTGTTCTCACCAGGAGAGTGGCAGCTCCAGGTGGCTCTGGTTTCTTGTCATAAAGATGTTATCTGTTCTGTCTTTTCTGGAATTGAAGATGATTGCAAAGTGACTGTAAAGAGAATGACTTAGAGCAAAGACAGATACAAAATGGAGACAGGAATGACAAGCTTCTCCTGTTTTTAGTTAATATGTGGGCCCAAGTAAGGAGTCAGTGCTTTTCAGCAAAAGCAGTTTGAGCATCTCTTACACTACATCCCCAGCCCTTAAAAAAAAAAAAGTATATATATACTATATGATATATATATACATATGTATACATATATACATATATATTATATATACACACAGTATACATATATATACATATATATATAGAGAGAGAGAGAAAGACAGAGTATCACTAGTATCACAGAGTATCAGACTTGAACTTGCTACCATCCTGCTTCAGCCTCCCAAATGTGTATGTGTGTTTAAACAGAGCTGGAAATGGAAATCAAACCCAGGGCCTCAAGCAAGCACTCTACCACTGAGCTACAGCCCTGTCCCCTAACTTTTACTAAAAGAAACAGGATCTTGCTATGTTGCCCAGCCTGGCCTTATACTCAAAAATGCTCCTGCCTTAACCTCCTAATTAGCTGGGACCTACAGGTATGCACCACCATGCAGAGCCAAATTCTCTTACTTATTTAATTTTACTTCTGGACCCTGTCTTTTGTGGGGTGGGGGGACTGGGGACTGGCATTTGAACTCAGGGTTTCACACTTGCTAAGCAGGCTCTCTACCACTTGAGCTACTCCACCAGCCTTTTTTTTGTGTTGGGTATTTTCGAGATAGGGTCTCATCAATTATTTGCCATGGCTGGCTTTGAACTTCAATCCTCCTGATCTCTGCCTCCCAAGTAGCTAGGATACAGGTGTGAGCCACTGGTGCCTGGCTTGTCTTGATCAATTGGTTTGTATTTATTCCTATGGCAGTGTAACAAGGACTTAGAAGCTGAAAAGCACTGATTTCTCAGTTGGGCCACAGATACTGAATAGGTAACCAAAAACAGAATAAAGCTTAACATCTCTACCTTCGTTTTATATCTTTCTCCTCTGCTGTAGATCAGATTCCTGCTCAACTCTGCAGTCACGAGAGTGCATGTCAACCACTTAAGAGTTGTCTGAGTGGGCGCCTGTAATTCTAACTACCTGGGAGGCTGAGTCAGGAGGAACAAGGTTTGAGGTCAGCCCAAGCAAATAGTTCTTGAGACCCTCATCTCTAAAATAACCACAACAAGACAGACTGGAGGCATGGCTCTAGCAGTAGAGTGCTTGCTTTGCAAGCTTGAAGCCCTGAGTTCAAATCCCAGTACCACCACCACCAAAAAAAAGTCTAAAACTGGTGATATAAGGCTGATTAGTCCTAAATTTACCTAATTTATCTTATCCCCCATTCAAGCCTGAAGACATAAGCGAAGAGTAACTAAGGTATTTTACTGTTAGCTTTCACAATGTTCTGTTCCACACCCTCAAAAAGGCACCTGAGAGTGTCACTAGTTATTGTCCTAAATCTGCGATCACTCTGGATTCCATTAACATGGACTCTCACAGACAGATCGCCCTCCTCAGTGGGAGCAATTACCCCATGATGGGAACTACATCATGAAGTTGCACCCCCAAGCAAGAGCAATCATCTCCTGGGAACCCCATTATCCACTCAGATGATAAGGACTTATCAGGAGCCACCTTGCAGAACTAGAACTAAGACAACGATCAACCACACCACAATTTGGCTAGACTTCTTAATTTTGCCTACTTCTTATCCTCTACTCCAACTCTTCTGCTAAAGGGTGTCAGGACCTCAGTACCGCAAAGATAAGCTGAGATATTTGATCTCCTCCCTCTTCCCAAAATCTCCCATTGATTTAATTCTTTTCCTTTCTTTCCATCATTACTTTTCCATTTGATTTTGGGGCTAGGTGCCGCACCGATCTGTTGGGATGTCCCTGCCTTCAAGGGCCTCTGCCCTTGAATTCCAGTAACAAAAGTACTAAAATTATTTTAAATAAAGTTATGAAGTACTTTTGTAATTGTTAGGTTTAAGTCTGCCTTAATTTTTTCAGCACTTCTCTTGCAATATTCTCTCCCCTTGTAAAGTCTACAATTTGTATCTAGTTTGAGAAAGTACCTTATTGATACTTTGATACTTAACACGTATTAAGATCTGAAGACGCAGGGGCCCCCGGTCACCCCGCTGGCTCAGCCACTTGGGGCCCACCTCTCTCCCGAGCCCCTAAGGCTGCCTCCCCCGTACCCCCGTTTCACCCCGAGGAAGGAGGGGTTCCGGGTCAGAGCTGGGGCCCTCCATCCGCGTGTGCACCTGGGAGCCAGGTGCACAAGTCCGCGCCCCTTCCACGTTTGCGCCCTCGCGGGGAGCACAGGTTATCACTGCCAATTTTGGGGGGGTGGCGGTGGATGGTGATTATAAACTTGGTTTCGGAGACAACAGGCTGACATAACCTGCGGCACGGAACGCGGGCCAAGAGTTGGACTCCGCAGTCGGGACCCGGCCGGGCCAGCTCCCCAGGCGCCGGCGTTGGCGGACGCGCCGCGCGACACCCAGACTGCACCTAGGCGGGGTCCCACCTCACTGCCATCAGATGGAGGCATTTTTTAAAATTTAGCGTTGTAAGCCTGGATTCCGGCTTAATTCAGCCTAAAAAGCTTGTTGGAATTTCACTTTATCATTTCCAAAGTCCCACTCCCATCGTGTTCGGACTCAGCGATGCGAGCACACTTCAAAGAGAGACCCAGGTCACCACAGGGCTAGCGCCGGGAGGGTGGGGCAATCCTTCCGGACCAGCCAATGATCGGACGCCCTATCCTACGAGACCGCCCAGACCTCCCAAGCAGTATGATTGTGATTGACGTAACTAGGCGGAAAACCACAACAGCTTTTGATTGGCTGCAGCTTGCAGTCGCTTTTCTGTAGTCCAAACCTTGAGTTGTTTAGTGATAAGTCCCGCCTTAAAAAGCATTTGATAGCAGAGTTACGTGTTGTAAGGCAAGCGATGATTGGTCAGAGAGCCCACGGATTCGGTCGGTAGTAAACACAACCAGGCTCCTCAGGCAGTGGATTGGTCAGTTTCTCAGGAGGCCGGGCAAATTCCTCCGGTTTGGGGTGCAGCTGGTTGCGCTCCCTCTCAGACCCCGCCCTCCTCCCTGCGGATTGGTTGGCAGCCTTTTCTGGGGAAGGAGGTATGAAGCAGGGTAGGCGACTTGCATTGCGTCACTTCCGTTTACTGTCGGCGGCTACCGCCGCCGTGTTCACAGAGAGCTTCTTCGAACCGGCTGAAGGAGCTGGGAGACAAGAGGAGGGGTGGGCGGGGGGTAGGGGGCGGGCGGAAGAGGGAGGAAGTCCCATCACTGAGGCGCCAGTCTGGACGTTCCCGCCTCCTCCGACCGTGTCAGGTCCGATCGGAGAAGGGTCACCGCCTCCTCCAGCGAGGAGAAGGGGGGCGGAGCCCGACTCAGGTGAGACGATCCTGTCAGCTAGCCGCGATAACGTGCGCGCGCGGCGCGCTCACGAGGAGACGGTTGAGCACCGGGGGCGCGCCGGGGCATCGGGGAGCGCGCAGACACGTCCGGTTCCCCTCGCCTATCCTGCCTGTCTTTCCGAGGGGGTATTGTTACCCTTGCGATCCCAGGGGCCAGGCGGGTGGGAGACGGGTCCTTCTGCGCAGGCGTCCCCCGTGTCCCGTCGCCTGGCTGGCTGTCTGAGGGGCGGGGTGGGGGCTGGTGCCCCTGCGGATCTCCGCCTGGAGACGCTGCTTCCCGGGATGGCGTGGGAAAGGCCTGGGGACCTACATCCTGGCGGGGTGGAGAGAGGATCTGTCGCCCCGCGGGATGGAGTCGGGGGGCTCTGTGGCCCCCAT
This sequence comes from Castor canadensis, assembly GCF_047511655.1. NCBI lineage: Eukaryota > Metazoa > Chordata > Mammalia > Rodentia > Castoridae > Castor > Castor canadensis. The sequence continues at coordinate 36,254,585 of NC_133398.1, forward strand.
CCCGGTTTCATTTCATCGGAGTCAGGCCACGGGCGGTCTGCGTTCGGGAGCCGGCGGCCGACCCTGCAGCGGGGGAATCAGTTTTGGAATGTCCCAACTTGTGAGGAGACCCAAGTGTTCAATAGGCGTTTTTTGGATGCCCACTACTTCCAGGCTGCGTGCCAGGAGCTGTGGGCGACGCGGTGGTAAACGACAGCCATCCCGTCTTCTCCCCCTTTGGAGCACAGATTTGTACATAAACACCAGTAGAAGACAGTGACTTAAGGGGGATTGAAGATTAGGCTTGCCTAAGCTCCCCGCTCGCACCCCCCACAAAAAAGTCTGCATGCTGGAGAACACTGTAGAGGCTAATTCCTGAAGGCAAATTTTAAATATTGAATTTGGAGAGAAAAAAATTTAGATACAGACAAAAAAATCTGAATTCCTAAAGTAGTGTGCTCTGATTCTCGCTAACTTGAATTAATAGAAGAGACGTTCCACCTTCAAGAATTTAAACAAGGTATTTCCAGAATAGGTTCGTATATTTTTTTGAGTTGGATTAAGTAGAAGATGTCACGCACATTTGGATTTTTAGAGGTTGAAGAGAATGCTGTGCCTCAGTCAGCGTGGGATGTTGGGCCTTAGATCGTTTTAAAAGGTGGGCTGGTGCCTCGTGGTTTTTCTGGAGATGTTGCTTTTCCTTTGCTAAAGGCTTGTGATTTTTGGTGAAGACGGTTGGCAGTAAGCTATAAGAGTGGAGAGGGAAGTGACCGGATGGGCGGAGGAGAAAGAATGTCCAAGAAAATCCCCTAAGCCAAAGGAAAACCTTCCACTGTTTGCTTTAACCCTTCTGGAAATTTCAGCAAACTTAAGACTGACCTGGTCACCTCAGCTAGTTTAGTGACTTGCCAGGTAAGATTAACAAATAGACAGGACTTTTTGAAGAGTCCTGAAGTCAGTTTGGTTTTTGGAGATTTGGTTTTTTTCCCTAAAAGCTGTTTCAAAACATAACTTTCAGTTAGCTGGCAATGCTGGCAAGCTGAATTCTGGTTACTTGGTGTGTCTCTAGTAAAATTTTGCATGTGATTGAGATCTGGAGGAAAAGCATTTTATAGGTGGGGATGTTTTTCCTAAACAGTGCCCTCAAAAGAGACTGTCCCATGACTGTCAAAACAACTGAAAGGATTTTTAAAAATCACTTGCCTCAAAACTCATGTAAATGCTTTGTTATTTAAAGTATTTAGTATTAATTATGTCCTGTTGGAGACTTAAAAATATTTGGGTTCAGTGAGAGTGGCAAAACTTGCTGTAGCCCTGACACAGAATCTTGAGCGTACCTCAAATTCTCCCTGGAAAGGGGAAAAGGAACCCAAGGTACTGATTGAGTCCATGTTAGCTTTCAACTTTTATTTTATTGTTTTAAAGTGTAAATTGATTGTAAATCCTCCCCCCCCCCCCCGACAGTTCTGAGCATGTGATTTTTCTTTTATTGTCCTTACCATTTCTCAAATATGGATGTGAGTAGCAGAGGCAATTTTTGTTACTGTAGCAGGTGGGATGGAATGTAACACTACACTGCACCTTTTGTCTAAGTATGAAGTGAACTTCTCATGCTGAAAGACCAGCTGTTTTCTGAGTGAACTCTTGCTCCTTACAGTTGTTTTCATCACTGAATAGTGCTTTTAATCTCAAGATCCAGTTTTCAGGGTGCCTTTCCTTTTTATTCTATGTATGTTGCTAAAAAGCTTTTATTTTCTTGTCAGCTTAAACAGATCAGGAATTGTGTTGAAGTAATGACTTTATTGTAATATAGTAAATATGGATAAATTCTTAGTATCAAAATTTATTTTATCTGTAATTTTCCTTTTTCATCTTCTAACATACTTGAATGATATGTTCATGGTTCTACTGTTTCCTAGATTCTAAAACACATTTTGTTCAAATTTTTCTTTGTTGGAAGACAGGGTGGCATAAGTAAGCACCACGTTAGAACTTAATTGAGAGCATTTAGCTGGGCATAGTATTTCATGCCTATAATCTCAGCACTGGGGAAGCTGAGGCAGGAGGCCAGCCTGGGCTACATGGCCAGACTTTGTCTCAAAAAAACAAAACATAAGCTTTTTTTCTTTCCTGATATTACATGAAATAATGCTGTTTATAATTACTGGCATTTTAGATTTAATGAAATACGGTACAATTAAGACATTTTATACCTTATAAATTCACTGTAATTGTAATCTGAATTTTCCAAATTTGCCTTTGTGTTCTTAAGAAAGTTCATTATTGAAAGAAGCTCCTTGGGAGTAATTTTTTTTTCCTTAAATAAATGGAAATTAACAAAATGTTTTACAAAATTTAAAGGGCGATTAGGTGGTGGGTGTGCTTCTGGGAAATTATACTTGGTAACATAGGTTTACAAATGCTTTATTTCCAACTTCTAAAATTTAAAATGAGAGTGAATTGCTCCATTTTTTCCCTGTACATGCTATTATTAACATGGTGTAATTGATTTTCCAGTACATCTTAATTAGTCAGTTATAATTTGAAATCCACTCAACCGTCTTCCTTTAAAAAGATGCAAGGCTTTTACCTTATAGTCCATCTGTTTTAATCTCTACTACAAAGGAAATTTGAGGAAGAAGGACTGGGAAAAGAAACCACTGTTTGCGGAGGTTCCATTGTGAGAGGAACCCAGAAATGCTGTAAAAATCTGAACACATCTGGTCATGTACATTGCATTTTATTTTGAATAGATGGTAAAAAGCAACATAGCAGGTCACGTGTCGGTCACTTATTGAACACTATTGACTTGATAAAGGATTTAGAGGGGAAGGGCTATACTGCTTTGAAAATAAATTTAGTCTAAGAATTAGATTAAATCCATTTTTAAAAAATCTTACCTACTGGTAAGGCACTGTTCCTGGAGTTTAAGGCCAAAGCCCCTGCTTTGGGAGTCCCAGTGAACTACCCTCTGTCACCCATCAATGAATCCAAGAAATGAGCAGTGGTGACGGGTGGAGAAGACCTGTAATCAATGTGATCACATTGGGGAATGTGAAGGAAAGAACAAAGAGAATTTATTGGAACGGGAAACAGGCAGAGGTTGTAGGTTTACATAACTGACAGAGCAGGTACTCCTAGTCAGACCAGTGGTCTGATTGATCATTGTCTCAGTTCTGGTTCTGTGAGCTGGTTCTGGAGATGCTGTTATCCCTGTCATCACTTGAGATGACTACTCCTTTTCTGGGGTGTAGCCTCAGTTCCCATCAAGGAATAATTGTCCCATTTTGGGGTGATCTTACATGGGGTGATAAGTTCTTCCAGGCTTGCCCTTGCTTGGGGTTAGTTTTAGTCCCTTGTCATAAAGGTATTTATTGATCAGTCCGGTTGTTCCTGGAATCAAAGGTAACTGCAGGAGAGTGACTCAGGAGGGAAAAGTTAAAGAAGTAAAATAGAGCCAGAGAGAGACAAGATGGAGTCAGGCCAGTGATTGGGCTCTCCTTCAGCACCATCAGTAACAGTGCTCCATGCTTTGGCATGGCTTCTTAATTGAAGTTTAGGTTTTTCCATAAAGAAATATATTTCTTGATCTGTCAGGGATAAAGGGCAGTGAAAGCTATTTTTTAGAATTGTTGAGAAGGTTTTAGAAGGGGTAACTGGAATAGTGGTGGGTATCATTTTCTAATACAGGAAAAATATATTTAGACTTTTTAAACTTATTAAAATAGATGTAATCTTAGACATATTAGCAGCTAAAAGGAAATATTAATGGTGGGTTTTAAAGACTTTTGTGGGTTTTTTGTTGTTGTTGTTGTTGGGGGACGGTTCTTGTGCTGGAGATTGAACCCAGGCCTCACACATGGTAGGCAAGCACTCATTACTGAGCCACACTCTCAGCCCCATCTAGACTTTTGGATATGTTTGTAAAGATTGTATGATCTTTGGAGTTTTTTTCCTCCCCTCTGGTGTTGGGGATGGAACCCTAGGCCTTGTACTTGCTATATACTCTGAACTCTACCACTGAGTTATATCCCCAGTCCAATCTTTAGAGTTTTAACTGATTAGAGATGGTCTCCTGTCTAAATAGCTAGCTGGCTATTTATTTATTCATTTAAATTTTTGGACAAATAGTACCCAAGATGGGAAATTTCTAGGTACTACCTATAGTACCAGTGTAAAATTCTAACCAGAATAAGGCAGCAAAATTGGCCTTCGTTTATTTTGAAGTTTAAAGGTAGTCCTTCCAGCCTCTGTCATGTAACTGACTAGCAGGTCTTTAAGACACTACTTCACTGGTGGACCACCCTGACAGGGTTGGGCAGATCAGGATTTTCCTCTTGAAATAAGAGACCATGTAGCCAGTTTTATCATTCAGTTCTCAAAGTTGTGATGGCTGATTTTTTCTTTCTTTTCTCTTCCTTCCTTCCTCCCTCCCTCCCTTCCTCCCTCCTTCCTTCCTTCTTTCCTTCCTTTTTTTTTGCGGTACTGGTGCTTGAACTCAGGGTCTACACCTTGAGCCACTCTACCAACCCTATTTTGTGAAGGATTTTTCCAAGATAGGATCTTGTGAATTATTGCCTGGACTGGCTTGGAACGGCAGTCTTCCTGATGTCTGCCTCCTGAGTAGTAAGTAGGATTACAGGCATGAGCCACTGGCACCCGGTTGATGGGTTGATGGCTGTTTTTTGTTGGCAGCAGCCTGATGGAAAGCAGGGCTGGAAAGGAGCCAATGGCAGGGGGCTGTGGGAGGAGAAGACAAAGCTGTCTTGCATCCTCTGACCTTCAAACTGAAGTCTTTCAGCAGTGACAAAGGCTCAGCAGCATGGTCTGTGGTGGTAGCCTATGGCATTAGCAGCAAGGGAGGATTTGAATAAAAGAAGGAAAAATGAAAATCCCTCCTGCTACCTCATCCAGATCCCTTGCTCTAATTTTCACTCTCTTCTCTGTCATTTTACACATCTGTCTCTTTCCACTCTATTGTCGAAGCCTTGACCCTGCTTTTTTGGTCTCTGATCCCCCAATCTTCATGACTTTATATTGTCTCCCCTCTGAGTATTCTGTGCTCAGCCACCTGCCTGGGGGTCTTGTTGAGGTTGCCCCCCCCTTACAGCAAATGAGGTTTTGTAATTAGACCTGGGTTCATATCTCCTCTCCTTCCCTTACTATACTAGTTGGATAATGTTGGCTCTGTATGTGGTTAGGTGGTCATTGCTTGACAGTCATCCACAGGAGATACTATATGTGAAGTGCTTCCAGAACTGGCTTTTAGTAGGTATTCAGGCCTGTGTGCTCCCTCTTCATCACCTGACCAATAGAAACATAGTGGTAAGTTGTAACTAATATTAACACTGCATAGGACTTCGACAGTTTGCTACCCCAGTAACAGACTAACGGGAGACTTGTGAGTGATCCTGGAAGGTAATACTGTAAATGGGGAAATACTAGGCAATTTATTCATAAACTTGAGTAACACAGCGTATGTATAAGTTGAAGGCTGTCTTTGTATTTAGATCACATTTATCTTGTATTTTTGAAGAATGAGACTCCATGTGCATGATTTTTTCCATGCACATGGAAAGATTAAGTTCCATGCGAAAGTTAACCTACATTGGTAGCTTTCAGACTTTTGGCCTTAAGATTCCTTTCCACATTTACAATTTACTGATGATGTCAAAGAGCTTTTTTGTGAGTTATATTTATCAGTATTTAACATCTTGGAAATTAAAATCGAAAAAAAATTTAAGTATTAAAAATAGTAAATATACTGAGTATAAATATCATTTATGGAAAAAACCTCTCTAAAACAAAAAATTAAGAAAAGCAAATGGCAGCCAATGCTGATAGCTCAAACCTATAATCCTAGCTACTCAGGAGGTGGAGATCAGAAGGATCGAGGTTCAAAGCCAGCCAGAGCAAATAGTTTGCCAGACCCTATCTTGAAAATATTCTGCACAAAAAAAAAAACAGGTCTGGCAAAGTGGCTCAAATGGTAGAGTGCTTGCCTGGCAAGTGTGAGGCCCTGAGTTCAAACCCCAGTACTGCAAAAAAGAAAACAAATGGCATTTATTTTTATATTATTACACAATATTTTAAAAATCACACTTCATTAGTATCACCAGTCATTTCATCAGAAGTGTTTTGAACGTTGGAAAGATGTTAGTGTCACAGTGATGGATAAATTTTCCAGAATTCTGTTTTTCTCCTAAAAGGTTAAATTTTATCATTGGCAACAAACAAGGTTGTTTTCCTTAAAAATCACGTCATTCACTTTCAAGAAAATGCACTCCCAGTACTCCAGTTTAAATAACAGTATGTTATACTTCGTTCTTTCAAGTAATAATGGTATTCCATGAAAAAAGCAATTAGTTCAGTTCACAACTTCAACATTGCACAAGTACTTTTCCTTGAGGCAGCATTGTATTTTATTAGCACACTTAACTTCAGGCATACTTCCCATTTCACTTTTATCACACAGTGTTTGAAAGTGTACTCCAGAGCTGAGACATAACGACAACCAAGGGAAAGGAGTTTAGGTCTCCCCAGTGGAGTTAGCATTCTTGTAGTAGTGGCTGTGTCCAGACAGACATCAGAGATGGCATGGTGGCCAGATTATTTCTACTTTCTTGCTTAGTTTCTGTCCAGCTCACTCTCCAGTGCCCAGTCTTCCCATCAGTTCTGTGCTCAAACCAATAAATAGTAAGTTATTTTTATGCTTGAGTTAACTAGAATTAGATTCTGTTGCTGCAACCAAGAACACTGGTTGATACTGTGCTTATTAAACGTTAAAAATTTTAAATGCTTTTATGAAATAAAAATAGTATATCATAATATATTAAATGCAAGAGTAGGCATAAGAACCCAAAGTGTGTTCAAGTAAGACATTAAAGAGAGTTGTTTAAGAATCTAAAACAGTGCCACCCTGAGCACTCTTACTGCCCAGACCTTGGTTTCAGATACCACTCAAAAAGTGATGGTAGTCTTTAGCTCAAAATAGTGTGTTTCACAGTTAACCTTTCTGGAGAATGTCATAGTCATTAGCATCACTAATGAGCATTCACTGTCCAAACCCTACCTTTCTGGCCTTTCCTACTTTCCAGTCAAACTGGATACATTGTTTCCCTTACTTCCCACCCCTCCTAATGTTTTTTTTCTTTTGATGGAACCAGGGTTTGAACTGGGGGCTTTGCGCTTTATAAAACAAGCACTCTATGGCTTAAGCCACACCTCCAGTTCATTTTACTCTGGTTATTTTTTTGGGGGGGAAGGGGTCTCACAAACTATTTGCCTGGGCTGGCCTGGAGCTGATTCTCCTGAACTCACCTTCCCAAGTGGCTAGGATTTCAGGCATGAGTCACCAGTGCTGGACTCCAATCTCTGTCTAGAATGTACTTTATACCTGTTTTGTCCAAATCCAAACCAAGACCTAGTTTATTGTCAGTGCCACCATCAAATGAGCCTTTTCCGAACACTGATTGTATTTCACCTGTTACACAATGCTTTCTACACTCCACTATGGTCGTTTATTTATCTTATTTCCACTAATCACCTGTGATTGTTAATGTGTGCCATACACATCTATGAAGCACAGCACTTGACCTTGAGAAAAGGAACACCTCAAAACATTAGCTGGATGAATTTACGTAACAATATGCAAGTACCTTTGTGGGCTGTTGACATCTCTAGAGCTATATAGCCCCTGCACTCCATGGCTCCAAACTGCTGGGCCTCTTTTCTCCCTGAATGGGTCAGCTGTTTCTTTCTGCAGCTGTCAGCATACCTCACTTAGCAACCACCCCTCACCCTCATTCTAGAATTGCTGTTGCTCATCTTAAATAAGGGAACTAGAAAGACTTGAGTTTTATTTATTTAAAGTAAATGGCCGTGTGAGGTCTTGAGGGACTTTCTTGTGAGGAAATCTTCCATACACAGGCTTCCATCTTTATTTAGGGTATGGAGACCTTTTTTTCCCTTGGTTTCTGGCTGATTTCAGAGTTAGTTTAAGATTCAAAGGAAAAGTGATGGTTGGGTAATTATGGTGTTATAGTTCATCTAGATACAGTCAAGTTTCATTCAATAAATAATTTACTGAGCTGTATACCAGAAATTATGGGGTTAGGGTGGGGTGGAATATAGTTCCTGTCCTTAATAAGCTGTTTTAGTAGAAAAAGCATCTTGAATTTGCACTAGGAATATAACTAGGGTATTGATAACCTTCTTTCACTCAAGCTGAGCTAGGAAGTTCTAGGTCAGTTCACCCCCAGAGATTTTGAACTGAAAAACAAGGTGGCAAAGTGATAAGGGCCCAGCTTGGATTGGTCCTTGCCATCTTCCTTTTTTCTCTTGGGAACCCCCTTTCTTTGGGGCTACATAAAGGACACAAATTGGTTTTGACTTCCGTTCCTCCCTAGCATTATAAACCTTATAAGCAGTGTCAACAAGCTGTGAGGGATTCATTCCAGTTGCTTGCTCTACCCATTCTAATTTCCTCCTGACGTCAGGAGCACTGGCCAATAAAAGTCATATTAACCGTATGTAGGTTTTCAGGGGCCTCTGAGTCAGAGTATCTGTGTTTCCTGTAGGCCTGATAAACCCATTCTAAAAATGCAGTGGGTTCTCATTAACCTTTTGGATCTTATTAAGGCTCCTACCTGCTTGTTTACTTTCTTGAGGAGTCCTGCAAGGATGTACCTCCTGGCATTTCCTACATCTATATTTGGACCCCATTCTGGTTCCACCATTGTTATGGCCTCATTAGGTAGGGGGCCTAGTTAGGATGGTCATTATAGAGGCATTATGCCGATCTTTTGCCTTGTCTATCATAAGTTGACACTCATCGGCCATGAGCAAGATACTCAATAGTGTTTGTACATCTGCTCAGGCAGGACAGTGGGAAGTAAAAGCGATGGTAAATAATTCAGTTATTTTTTGAGGATCTGCCCCGTATTGATAGGGTTTGAATTTTTCTAAAAAAAGCCTGAGGTTGAAAAGGGATTATCGGCTCAGTAATGTCCAGTCTGCTGTCCTTGGGCATTTATTTCTACTGGGTACTGCCTCAGAGGAAATTGCTTTTCTTGGAGATCATTTTATTGCCTAGTGTATCATTCCAGCATTCTTCCTTCCTCATAACAACCTCCCATTCTGGGGTAATGGGGTTTGAACTCAGGGCCTAGTGCTAGCTAGGCAGGCACTCTACTGCTTGAGCCACACCTCCAGTCCATTTTATCTTGGTTATTTTGTGGAGATGGGGCCTCGCAAACTATTTGCCCAGACTGACTTCAAATCACAATCCTGAGCCTCCCAAGTAGCTAGGAATATAGGCATGAGCCACTGGCCACTGGCTTTGTTAAAACAATATTTACTAACTTTTACTACAGTGGGCCTCTTCACACTAAGTGGCATCTTAGAATCAAAGAAATTGTGATTTGTTTTTGTTTTTGTTGTTGAAATTGAGATGTTTTTTGTTCACCTAATGGTTATGCGTCAGGGATGGGAGATTGAAGATACAACATATGTTATATAAACACACAGAAATATCCTTTCTTAATGGTAGCATTTATTGATCTGCATGGATACATATCACTTTATTCTTTGATGTCACCAAACGTATGTAGCAGCAGGTACTGTTGGACTCCAACTAGATCCTCTTGATCCCTTTTACTGGTTCTGTGTACTCTTCTGCAGTTTCTGTGTACTTTTGCTTCTAATGACTTGAATTTTTTATTTTCAAGGACTGCTTTTGGGTGACTGGCTTCACTCAGTGCATGGGCCCAGAGAGCTGGACGTGCCAGCCTCTGGGGAGGCTCAGAGCTGTTGACTGATGCAGGGCCATGAAAGACCAGTGCCTTTGCCTTGAGGTACTCAAACTAACAGGCTTTATTTATACTCCAGAGCTTCTCTGTTAGATCAGGCTAAGGCTGGATTTCTCCCATAATTGCACCCTTGCCTGACTGCTGCTACTTCTCTCCTGCTGTCTGTTTCTCCTGAGAGCACCTTCTTAATAAACACTTGCACTTTGAATCCTTCTCACATGTTCTGCTTCTGGGGAGCTCAGACTAAGAGAACATAAATCTAAGCTTTCTTCGTACTCATAGTTACTGGAATTACTTTTGGGAATTATAGTATTACATTGCTATTTCCAACTCGTATCTGGGATATTGACTTTTGGCACTTTGGGATGGCCAAAACATATATTAGAAATGACATTAGTGCCTTAGCTGCATTTTTTTGTTTGGTTTAACTCATAGCTCCATTTTTACCTTAATTGAGTTATGCTTGTGTCAGTGCAAAACACAACTCTTGCTCCAAAGGGAATAAGAGATGATTTATTCTGAGCCAAATATGAGTGACCAAGGACCAAGAACACAGATTCAGTTTACCCTGAGTAGCATGCTCTTCTATGGAAGAGGTTACATGAACTTTTATAATCACAGAACCAAAGACAGCCATCGATAAATGCATTTGCCTAACACATCATGGGGGCATCGGGTAAGCAGGCTACTGCAGAGCAAGAAACTCTTCTATAGGTTTCATATGTTGTGACATTCTTACCTTTGGGGTTGGTGGAAGGTGGAGGTCTGCTAAGTTTAGCTAATACACTCCAAAAGTTTTATCCAGTAGTCAGTCACAGGATGTTAGATCAGATACAGAAGATGGTAGTAGATGGCTGTTAAATGGGACTAAAGATAGCCCAAAATAATTCTGGCTTTCCATCCATAGCAATCCATCTCTCCACAGTCATGGTGTTCTAGTGTTCATCAGTCTGCAGGATCTTCAGTGCAGGTGTGACTTCCTTAAAGTCAGTCTGCAATCACAGCAATAGGTGGTCCTTCGCTGTGCATGAGTCCTTCCTATCCATTCAGAAAAATCGGTCAGTATATATTGTTTCATTGCCTTGCTTGATAGATGATACAATAGCTGTTTATTTGAATATTGTATCATAGGAAGCTTTCCATCACAAAGTGGTTCAAATGATATAAGATTATCTTTCCCATAAAATTTAATAGATATTTCCTATTTGGTACTGATGTCTTATGAGAGGGTAATTATTTTATAGCATTTTCGTGTGTGTGTGTGTGTAGTGTATTTGTTTCTGGAGTTTGGGCAAAAGCCCTGACTCTAGGTGTCCAAATGGATTAGGCTTTGCCACCTGTCCCAATACACTAACCAAATTGACAAGCAGTGGTGAAGAACAGAGGAGAGGAGTCTTAATCAATGTGGCTACATTGGGAAGAACAGATAAAGGGGTTCAGTGACCCTAGGTCTGACAGGAACTTTGAGACTGATAGGGAGGGACTGATAGGAATATTGAGATTTTATAGGAGAGGGAAACAAAGGAGATGGTTGAGGTATGCACAGCTGACAGAGCAGGTAATCTTGGTCAAACCAGTGGTCTGATTGATCATTATCTCAGTTATGATTCACTGTCATCACTTGAGAGGGGAGCAGTCTGCTTCCCATGAGCTGTTGCTCCCATTCCAGCATGCAACTATCTCAGAAGAAAGGGGGAAAAAAAAAAGGGTAAAGAGGTAAAACAGAGCCAGAGAGCGACAAAACGGCCAATTGTATGCTAGTGACTGGTGCTTCCCAATGTATTCAGGATCTCCTCTGTCTTTTAAATTGTTTTTTAAAACCAGAAGTATATGTAGTTTGCTAAGTGCACATTGCTTAAAGAATCAGTTGTTCTATGTGTTAAAACAAGCACTAGGTCTTGGTCTCTCCATCCCCAAGATTTTTTTCCTCCAAAGTTATCACTTTTAACCCTTAGTTAATTCTTTTGGTATTGCATATGCATATTTAATAACATACCTGGAGCTAATCCTTAATTTTTCACTTTGGATGGTATCTGTTGATTCCAGGAGGAATCTTGGTTATGGTGAGACTTTTGTTCTCCATGAATTTGTTAATTTTTCTTCATAATTCTGCCAGTTTTGTGTACATTTTAATGTGTATACTTTATTTCTCCATCTTCCTAATATAATTAGAGTTTTTGTTTGATCAAGAGTGCTTAAAATATGGTCCTGGGACCTGTGTCCCTTTATTGGAACTTTTTAAAGGTTCTGTGATAGAAGTTTTTCATGATTTGAAGACTTACTTGCTTTTTTTAACTCATTCTTTCATGAGTGTGCAGTGGAGTTGTCCACTGCACTACCGTACACATCACACATATGATGTGTGATACTGCAGAATCAAGTATGAGAGCCCACTTGTTTTTATTATTGCAAAAATGTAAAACAGTGCCTTTCTTTTTAAAAACTAGTTATTTTTCATTAAAATGTTATCTTTACATGTAATCGTGTTTTTAAAATAAGAAATATCTTTAACATTTCCTCAGTTCTTTAGAGTTATGTTGCTGCTGTTGTTTAAATTCACTCTATTCCTTATTATAGCCATTGGCAGAGGACTTAGGGCTCAATAAAGACTCATTGAAGTTTCTACACTGCCTGCACACCTACCTGTACAGTATAACACCAACTCTTCTGTCCTTCTCTTGTTTTGGTGTATTTCATTCCAGAATAATCATCTCTTACCCAAAAAAAGTATGCATTTCCAAAGTAATCTGTACTTACATATATGTAAAGGGACTCTATAGTTTTCAGAAGGGTGCTGTAGTAGACATTTGTCTTTGTAGCTGCCCAGAATCTTTTGAATAACCCTTCCTTTACTGGGTAGCCTGCAAATTGTGAGTCATTCTTTCGCAAGGAAGAATCATAGTTATTACAGTGCAGGTATTTATACAGGTTATTATAACCTACGTAAGAACTAAGTTCCCTTGGTCATATGTCCCTGAGTTGAGTTTGGATGCAGATGTAAGTATTGTGAATATTGAGCATTTAGAAGTATGTGGCCCAAAACCATAGCCATTAAAATCAAATTAGAAATTTAGCTTCTTAGTTATATTAGCCACATGTGAGCAGTACATAACATAACAACAGAACATTTCTATTGGAGAGTTCATAGTTCCATTGGACAATGCTGGTTTAGAAGGTGCAAGAGCAGTTATTCTTGTGAGTAGTTGACCTGGGGCAGGGTCCATACAAAGCAGAAGGTGATAGAATGGTTCCACAGTGTGGTTGGGTGTTAATTTCTGGCTCTGAGGCATCCAACTATAGTTTCTGGAATTTTTGTGAGCTTCCTAACATGCTTTAATCACAAATCCCTTTCTCCTTAAGTCTGCTTAAGTGGACTTTGTTATATTTAATTAAGGATTCTGACTTAAACTCAGGACCTTGTGCTTGCTAGGCAAGCACAGTACACTTGATCCATCCCTCCAGCCCTTTGACATTCTTGATATAGGAGAGAGAGAAAATTGAATAATCTAATTGGCCAGTTTCTGGCTAAGATTAGTTGGGTTTTTTTGTTTGTTTTTGCAGTACTGGGGTTTGAACTCAGAACCTCACACTTCCTAGGCAGGTGCTCTACCATTTGATGAGCCACACCACCAGCCCCTAAGATTAGTTTTGATCCTTTAGTGGATTTGATTTCTATTGCCAATCCAAATTATAATAAATTGAATGATTACATTGTATTGGGATGAAAGGAGCTTGCCAATAAAGAGAAATAAGTTTGGAGTATCTCCAAATGGAGATACACAAGTTATTTACTTAGAAAATATTTTGATTGACTCTAATGTCACCATGTTAGTTTCTGAACTACTAGCCCCTTAAGAGAAAAGGAATCCTTAGACTTTGTACTGTTCTGACGATAGCCTGCCAACAAGACCTGGCAAAAGTTTCAGGATCCCTGAAGAGTTTGAGAAGAGCCTGGAGAATTGAGTTGATCTTAAGAACTGTGATGGGGGATCTAGTGTAGAGCTGAGGATGTTGGGCTGATAGGAAGTTAAAAGATTGTATGCACTGTTTATCTTCCAATTTGATTTCAACATTTGTCTTTGTTAGCTGCTTCAGTAGCCTCTTCTCAAAGGGAAAATTTCCTCAAAATGATGCTTTGGGACCACAATTTCTTTGCTATTTATACTTTTTTTTTTGGCGGTACTGGGCTTTGAACTTAGGGCTTCATGCTTATTACTAGGTAGGTGCTCTAACACTTGAGCCATACCTCCAGCTTATACTTTTATTTTTTTTAATAGAAAGTAGGGATTGAACTTTTAAGAGTTTGACATTTTAATAAATGATCTTTTGTGGAAAAGGGTGATGATTTTTTCTTACACTCAAGATTTAACTGACATTTTCAAAAGTAAGCTAATTTTTTCTCATAACTGCTACTTGTTGAAAAGGAAACGCATTGAACAAAATACTATTAACCTTTTAAATTAGAGTACTGGGTTGAAATAGTTTATTTGGGAAGTAATGATTCCTTCCTGGCATGGTGGTTTTGAAGATTAGGAATAATGTAAATAAAAAGCACTGAGCACAATGATCTACAGTCAGGTAGAAGGCCTGTGAGTAACAGCGTTACTTCCTTTTATCATTACCACCACACTACCCTCATTACTGTTACCCTGACACTGCAGCATTGTTGGCTCAGTTCTCTAGGGCAGAATAGAAAGCAATGAGTGAGTGTCTGCTGCTGTTTGTCCTCTAACAGGGCTCAAGTCTATACAGTCTCTTAGTTTTAGTACAACTCTGAGGTTTGTACAATGCCTACTAGAACTCCCTGTTTAATTCAGTTTATCCCTCAAACCAGAATGCTTCCTTGTTAGTGCTACAAAATAACCACCTCTTTGGAGGGGGGGTTGTTTGATTTTGGTGGAACTGGGGTTTGAACTCAGGGCTTCACCCATGCAAAGCAGGCTCTCTACCACTTGAGTCACACACAGCTCAGTCCATTTTGCACTGACTATTTTGGAGATGGGGGCCTCAGGAACCATTTGCCCTGGCTGGCCTTAAACCATGATCTTCATGATGACAACCTCCCAAGCGCCACTGGCACCTAGCTGGGTTTTTTTGTTTGTTTTTGTTTGTTTTTTTGATGGTACTGGGGTTTGAACGTAGGGACTCATGCTTGCTAGGCAGGTCCTTTACCACTTGAACCACTTTGCCAGCCCTTTTTTGTGTTAGGTATTTTTGAGATAGGGTTTTGTGAACTATTTGCCTGGGCTGGTTTGAATCGCAATCCTGATCTCTGCCTCCCGAGTAGCTAGGATTACAGGCCTAAGACATTGGCACCTGGCTTGTTTTTTGTGTTTTTGAGAGAGGGTCTACCTGTGTAGCCCTTGAACCTGTGATCCTTCGCACCGCACTTGGCTGTTTGTGTGCTGAGGATCCCGGGGCCTTGAGCATGCGAGGCAAGTGCTCTACCACCGAGCTATATCCTCAGACCTACCTCTTTGGAAGTTGGCACTTATTTCCTGGCAGGGCCTACCAACCTGTAAGCTCTGAGCAGTAATTTAGTTTTGTTTAATCTCCCAACACCTTGAACTCTTGGTCCGAGGTGAGTTAGATGGGGGTCTAGGACGGTGTGTGCTGCTTCCTGCTGCTGCTAGCAGCAGGGAATCAAGGTGTGGCTGCCTCCTTGCATGTCTGCTCTGTCACACATGGTAGCAAAGAACAGACATCCTCAGTGGAGAAGTGTGTATAGCTCATGTATTTTGTTGATGGAAAGTCATCAAAGGTTAAAAAACAAAAAAACCAAACCATAGGTGGTAAAAGAATACAGCTAACAGGTAGCTACTGCTTTGAGTTATTTTACTACTCTAGCACAGCAAAATGGTATAGTAAGTTGCCACAGTAGACTTTTGGTTTTTGTGACTCTAGAGTTTGCCATTTCAGTTATTTCCCATGATACTGAACAAATTTGGCTTGTTCCCTGAGACCAGAGCACCAGAGCAAGTGGTTGAGCCTGCTGAGTTGTTTGACATCCACCATGTTGCCTTTTGTTTGCAGCAATTCTTGTGAAATGTCATAATAGTATTTGTACATTTGGAGATTTGCAAAGATCTTAGGGTACATACCTTTAGATTGTCAAGGATATACCATGTTTTAAAATTTTTAATCATACATGTTTATTTTGGGTGGTGCTGGGGTTTGAACTCAAGGCTTCTTGCTTGCTAGGCAGGCACACTACTGCTTGAACCATGCCTCTAGCTAACCCTTATGTTTTTAAGACCACATAGTCCCATAAGGCTTATAGCTTAAAAAAATAAAAACAAAAATAATTAAAAAGCAGTCTCCTGTCCCATCCTTTTACTCACCAAACACACTCCTCAGAGGTAGCCCTTTGACTGGGCCATTGACTTCTGAATTTCTAAATGACATGCTTATTTCACTATTTTTTGGCATAACCTATGTCTCACATATTTCTTAACTAGTAGGGAAGGTGAAGGTTTAGCTTTATTATGGCATTTCTCCTCTCCCCGCTCCCATGCAAATTTGTCTTCCCTGTCTATCCCAGTACCTCAAATAGCTTCAGTATTCATGTTATTATGAGTATATAAATATTGTCTACAAATGAACCACAGTTTGCTGCAATTAAATGACCTCTTATTTTTCCTAGAGCTAATCAGGACTTCATTTTGTTTTTCTGTTTTTTAAAAATGAGATATCTTCATACTTTGATGAAACTGCTAAATTCTTTTTTTTTTTTTCATTTTTCTTTTATTATTCATATGTGCATACAAGGCTTGGTTCATTTCTCCCCCCTGCCCCCACCCCCTCCCTTACCACCCACTCCGCCCCCTCCCTCTCCCCCCTCCTCAATACCCAGCAGAAACTATTTTGCCCTTATTTCTAATTTTGTTGTAGAGAGAGTATAAGCAATAATAGGAAAGAACAAGGGTTTTTGCTGGTTGAGATAAGGATAGCTATAGAGGGCATTGACTCACAATGATTTCCTGTGTGTGGGTGTTACCTTCTAGGTTAATTCTTTTTGATCTAACCTTTTCTCTAGTACCTGTTCCCCTTTTCCTATTGGCCTCAGTTGCTTTTAAGGTATCTGCTTTAGTTTCTCTGCGTTAAGGGCAACAAATGCTAGCTAGTTTTTGAGGTGTCTTACCTATCTTCACCCCTTCCTTGTGTGCTCTCGCTTTTATCATGTGCTCATAGTCCAGTCCCCTTGTTGTGTTTGCCCTTGATCTAATGTCCACATATGAGGGAGAACATACGATTTTTGGTCTTTTGGGCCAGGCTAACCTCACTCAGAATGATGTTCTCCAATTCCATCCATTTACCAGCGAATGATAACATTTCGTTCTTCTTCATGGCTGCATAAAATTCCATTGTGTATAGATACCACATTTTCTTAATCCATTCGTCAGTGGTGGGGCATCTTGGCTGTTTCCATAACCTGGCTATTGTGAATAGTGCCACAATAAACATGGATGTGCAGGTGCCTCTGGAGTAACGTCTTTTGGGTATATCCCCAAGAGTGGTATTGCTGGATCAAATGGTAGATCGATGTCCAGCTTTTTAAGTAGCCTCCAAATTTTTTTCCAGAGTGGTTGTACTAGTCTACATTCCCACCAACAGTGTAAGAGTGTTCCTTTTTCCCCCGCATCCTCGCCAACACCTGTTGTTGGTGGTGTTGCTGATGATGACTATTCTAACAGGGGTGAGGTGGAATCTTAGCGTGGTTTTAATTTGCATTTCCTTTATTGCTAGAGATGGTGAGCATTTTTTCATGTGTTTTCTGGCCATTTGAATTTCTTCTTTTGAGAAAGTTCTGTTTAGTTCACTTGTCCATTTCTTTATTGGTTCATTAGTTTTGGGAGAATTTAGTTTTTTAAGTTCCCTGTATATTCTGGTTATCAGTCCTTTGTCTGATGTGTAGTTGGCAAATATTTTCTCCCACTCTGTGGGTGTTCTTTTCAGTTTAGAGACCATTTCTTTTGATGAACAGAAGCTTTTTAGCTTTATGAAGTCCCATTTATCTATGCTATCTCTTAGTTGCTGTGCTGTTGGAGTTTCATTGAGAAAGTTCTTACCTATACCTACTAACTCCAGAGTATTTCCTACTCTTTCTTGTATCAACTTAAGAAAAACTGCTAAATTCTTGACACTCTAAACCATCAATCTGTTCCTCTTTTTTTTGTTGTTGGGGTGTGTGTGTGTGTGTGTGTGTGTGTCACCCCTTTTAGGAGCCCCCCCCAATCTTTCTGTTCCAATCTCAGTTGGCTGCTCACCAGGCCCACTACCTGCATCTTCAACTTTTTCATCATCCTCAGACACTTTACCCTCTGTGGTGGTGCTCCTGTTTTGTACATGTTTAGTTTCCTTCCTTGGTCAATTCACAGCCTGCTTTAGTGGCTTCCTGAGCTAGGACATGTGGGACGTAAACCTGTGGGTCCTTGGTTATCTGAAAATGCTTTAGTTTACCATCATAACTGATTAATTATTGGCTGAATGGAAATGTATGTTGAAAATAATTTTATTGGAAAATTTTGAAGAAATCATCTAGCATTCAGTACTGCTTTTAAAAAGTTGAATGTCAATTTTATTTATTTATTTATTTATTGAAATCCTTCACCTCCCTGTCTTGAACCTCCAACTCAGTATATTAAATTCCAGGTAGAATGTCACCATGATAAACCCAGTGGGGGCATTTGTTCATTCATATTGTTGAGTACTGGGTCGGAGGGTAGGGGGGACATGTTAGTCTTCATGAGCAAATTCTTCAGTTCTGGAAGTTTTTCTTATGTTATTTCTTAAATCATTTCACCCTTCTGTTTTCTGTCTCTTGTCTTTCTATAGTCAGAGTTAGGCCTCTTAGTTAATCCTCTTTTTTTTTTTTATTGTGTGTGAAATTTCCTTAACAATTCTCTTCCAACTTTTCTTCTTCTTATTATTTTTTTTAACTGGTTGGTATGTCTTTTTTTTTTATTATTCATATGTGCATACAATGTTTTGGTCATTTCTCCCCCCTCCTCCCACCCCCTCGATACCCGGCAGAAACTAGTTTGCCCTTATCTCTAATTTTGTTGTAGAGAGAGTATAAGCAATAATAGGAAGGAACAAGTGTTTTTGCTGGTTGAGATAAGGATAGCTATACAGGGAGTTGACTCACATTGATTTCCTATGCATGTGTGTTACCTTCTAGGTTAATTATTCTTGATCTAACCTTTTCTGTAGTTCCTGGTCCCCTTCTCCTATTGGCCTCAGTTGCTTTAAAGTATCTGCTTTAGTTTCTCTGCGTTGAGGGCAGCAAATGCTATCTAGTTTTTTAGGTGTCTTACCTATCCTCATAACCTCCCTTGTGTGCTTTTGCTTTTATCATGTGATCAGAGTCCAATCCCTTGTTGTTTTTGCCCTTGATCTCATGTCTGCATAAACCGACGATTTTTGGCCTTTTGGGCCAGGATAACCTCACTCAGAATGATGTTCTCCAATTCCATCCATTTACCAGTGAATGATAACATTTCGTTCTTCTTCATGGCTGCATAAAATTCCATTGTGTATAAATACCACATTTTCTTGATCCATTCGTCAGTAGTGGGGCATCTTGGCTGTTTCCATAACTTGGCTATTGTGAATAGTGCTGCAGTAAACATTGGTGTGCAGGTGCCTCTGGAGTAACCTGTGTCACATTCTTTTGGGTACATCCCCAAGAGTGGTATTGCTGGATCATATGGTAAATCAATGTTTAGCTTTTTAAGTAGCCTCCAAATTTTTTTCCAGAGTGGTTGTACTAGTTTACATTCCCACCAGCAGTGTAAGAGGGTTCCTTTTTGCCCGCATCCTTGAAAACACCTGTTGTTAGTGGTGTTGCTAATGATGGCTCTTCTAACAGGGGTGAGGTGGAATCTTAGTGTGGTTTTAATTTGCATTTCCTTTATTGCTAGAGATGGTGAGCATTTTTTCATGTGTTTTCATGAATTTCTTCTTTTGAGAAAGTTCTGTTTAGTTCACTTGCCCATTTCTTTATGGATCATTAATTTTGGGAGAATTTAGTTTTTTAAGTTCCTTATATATTCTGGTTATCAGTCCTTTGTCTGATGTGTAGCTGGCAAATATTTTCTCCCACTCTGTGGGTGGTCTCTTCAGTTTAGAGGCCATTTCTTTTGTTGAGCAGAAGCTTTTTAGTTTTATGAAGTCCCATTTATCTATGCTATCTCTTAGTTGCTGTGCTGCTGGGGTTTCGTTGAGAAAGTTCTTACCTATACCTACTAACTCCAGAGTATTTCCTACTCTTTCCTGTACCAACTTTAGAGTTTGGGGTCTGATATTGAGATCCTTGATCCATTTTGAGTTAATATTGGTATAGGATGATATACATGGATCTAATTTCAGTTTTTTGCAGACTGCTAACCAGTTTTCCCAGCAGTTTTTGTTGAAGAGGCTGTCTTTTCTCCATCGTATATTTTTAGCGCCTTGTCAAAGACAAGTTGGTTGTAGTTGTGTAGCTTCATATCTGGGTCCTCTATTCTGTTCCACTGGTCTTCATGTCTGTTTTTGTGCAAGTACCATGCTGTTTTTATTGTTATTGCTTTGTAATATAGTTTGAAGTCAGGTATTGTGATACCTCCAGCATTGTTCTTTTGACTGAGTATTGCCTTGGCTATTCATGGCCTCTTGTGTTTCCATATAAATTTAACAGTAGATTTGTCAATCTCTTTAATGAATGTCATTGGAATTTTGATGGGAATTGCATTAAACATGTAGATTACTTTTGGGAGTATCGACATTTTTACTATGTTGATTCTACCAATCCATGAGCATGGGAGATCTTTCCACTTTCTATAGTCTTCCTCAGTCTCTTTCTTCAGAAGTTCATAGTTTTCCTTGTAGAGGTCGTTCACATCTTTTGTTAGGTTTACACCTGGTATTTGATTTTTTTTGAGGCTGTTGTAAATGGAATTGTTTTCATATATTCTTTCTCAGTTTGTTCATTATTAGTGTATAGAAATGCTAATGATTTTTCTATGTTGATTTTATATCCTGCTACCTTGCTGCAGCTATTGATGGTGTCTAGGAGCTTTTGAGTAGAGTTTTTTGGGTCTTTAAGGTATAGGATCATATCGTCTGCAAATAGGGATATTTTGACAGTTTCTTTACCTATTTGTATTCCTTTTATTCCTTCTTCTTGCCTAATTGCTCTGGCTAGGAATTCCAGTACTATGTTGAATAGGAGTGGAGATAGTGGGCATCCTTGTCTGGTTCCTGATTTTAGAGGGAATGGTTTCAGTTGTTCTCCATTAAGTATAATGCTGGCTGTAGATTTGTCATATATAGCTTTTATAATGTTGAGGTACTTTCCTTCTATTCCTAGTTTTCTTAGAGCTTTTATCATGAAATGGTGTTGGATCTTATCCAAGCCTTTTTCTGCATCTATTGAGATGATCAAGTGGTTTCTGTCTTTGCTTCTGTTAATGTGGTTTATTATGTTTATTGATTTTCGTATGTTGACCTACCCCTGCATTCCTGGGATGAAGCCTACTTGGTCGTGGTGAATGATCTTTTTGATGTGTTGTTGAATTCGGTTTGCCATTATTTTATTGACGATTTTTGCATCGATGTTTATTAAGGAGATTGGCCTATAGTTGTCCTTTTTGGAGGTGACTTTGCCTGGTTTTGGGATAAGTATAATACTGGCTTCATAAAATGTGTTAGGCAGTTTTCCTTTCCTTTCTATTTCGTGGAACAGTTTAAGGAAGGTTGGTGTCAGTTCCTCTTTAACGTTCTGATAGAATTCAGCAGAGAATCCATCAGGTCCTGGACTTTTCTTTTTGGGGAGACTCTTGATTGCTGCTTCAATTTCATTTTGTGTTATAGATGTATTCAGGTGATTAATTTCCTCTTGGTTCAGTTTTGGATGATCATATGTATCTAGAAATCTGTCCATTTCTTTAAGATTTTCAAATTTATTTGAATATAGGTTCTCAAAGTAGTCTCTGATGATTTCCTGGACTTCCATGGTGTTTGTTGTTATCTCCCCTTTTGCATTCCTGATGGGTTTTTTCTTTTCTCATTTTAGTCAGGTTTACCGGGGTCTATCAATCTTGTTTATTTTTTCAAAGAACCAACTTTTTGTTTTATTAATTCTTTGTATGGTTCTTTTGGTTTCTATTTCATTGATTTCAGCTCTTATTTTTATTGTTTCTCTACTTCTTTTTGTTTGGGGATTTGCTTGTTCTTGTTTTTCTAGGAGTTTGAGATGTATCATTAGGTCCCTGATTTGGGATCTTTCAGTCTTTTTAATATATGCACTCATGGCTATAAACTTTCCTCTCAGGACTGCCTTTGCTGTGTCCCATAGGTTCCGGTAGGTTGTGTTTTCATTTTCATTGACTTCCAGGAACTTTTAAATTTCCTCTTTTATTTCATCAGTGACCCATTTTTCATTAAGCAATGAGTTATTCAGTTTCCAGCTGTTTGCATGTTTTTTGTCTTTACTTTTGTTGTTGAGTTCTAGCTTTATTGCATTGTGATCAGATAGAATGCATGGTATAATTTCTATTTTCTTATATTTGCTGAGGCTTGCTTTGTGCCCTAGGATATGATCTATTTTGGAGAAGGTTCCGTGGGCTGCTGAGAAGAATGTATATTGTGTAGAAGTTGGATGAAATGTTCTGTAGACATCAAGTAGGTCCATTTGATCTATGGTATATTTTAGATCTAGGATTTCTTTATTGATTTTTTGTTTGGATGACCTATCTATTGATGAAATTGGGTGCGTTGACATTGGGTGCATACAGGTCGATAATTATTATTTCCTTTTGGTCTAGTTCCCCTTTTATTAGTATGGAATGTCCTTCTTTATCTCGTTTGATCAATGTAGGTTTGAAGTCTACTTTGTCAGAGATAAGTATTGCTACTCCTGCCTGTTTTCGGGGGCCATTGGCTTGGTAAATCTTCTTCCAGCCTTTCATCCTAAGCCTATGCTTATTTCTTTCGGTGAGATGGGTCTCCTGTTAGCAACAAATTGTTGGATCTTCCTTTTTAATCCAGTTCATCAAACGGTGCCTTTTGATGGGGGAATTAAGTCCATTAACATTAAGTGTTAGTACTGATACGTATGTGGTGAGTCCTGTCATTTAGTTGTCTTAGTTGTTTGAAGGTTTGATTGTGTGTACCTAAGTTGAGGTTACTCTCCACTTTCTTGCCTTTTCTTTTCCTGTAGTTTGATGCTGCCTGCCCTTTCATGGTTATGTTGGGTTTCACTTTCTGTGTGCCAAATCCCCTGAAGAATCTTTTGTAATGGTGGCTTTGTGGTCACATATTGTTTTAGTTTCTGCTTATCATGGAAGACTTTTATTGCTCTGTCTATTTTGAATGATAGTTTTGCTGGGTTGAGTATTGGGGTTGAAGTTATTTTCATTCAGTGCCCGGAAGATCTCACCCCAAGCTCTTTTTCCTTTTAATGTTTCTGTTGAGAAATCTGCTATGATTTTGATGGGTTTACCTTTGTATGTTATTTGTTTTTTCTCTCTTACAGCCTTCAGTATTCTTTCTCAGGTCTCTGTATTTGTTATTTGAATGATAATATGCCTTGGGGTAGATCTGTTTTGGTCTGGTCTGTTTGGTGTTCTGGAGGCCTCTTGTATCTTTATGGGAATAGATTTCTCTAGATTTGGGAAATTTTCTGTTATTATTTTGTTGAATATATTATGCATTCCCTTTGCTTGCACCTCTTCTCCTTCTTCAATGCCTATGATTCTCTGGTTTGGTCTTTTGATGGAGTCACTGAGTTCTTGCATGTTCTCGTCACAGGTCTTGAGTTGTTTAATTAATAGTTCTTCGGTTTTTCCTTTAATTTCCATTTCATCTTCACATTCTGAGATTCTGTCTTCTGTTTGTTTCATTCTGCTGGATTGGCCTTCCATTTTGTTTTGCAATTCTGTTTCGTTGTTTTTTCTGTTGTTTTCCATATCCTGAGTCGTTTCCTCTTTAATGTTGTCTATTTTTATGTATCTCTTTATTAATCATGTTCTTTGTTTCACTTTGGTGTTTATACAGTGCTTCTGTGGTTTCTTTTATTTCTTCTTTTGATTTTTCAAATTCTCTATTTTTGTTGTCTTGGAATTTCTTGAGTGTCTCCTGTACATTTTGGTTGACCATAGCCAGTATCATTTCTATAAAATTCTCATTGAGTACCTGTAGTATTTCTTCTTTTAGATTATTCTTGTGGGCTTCATTGGGTTCTTTGGTATAGTTTATCTTCAGTTTGTTGGAGTCCGGATCTGAGTAACTGTTTTCTTCATTTCCCTCTGGTTCCTGTACTAATTTTTTGCTGTGAGTAAACTGGTTTCCCTGTTTTTTCTGTCTTCCTGTCATTGCCCTCGGTTTTGTTATTGTCCCTGTACTGTGTGCAATTAAGTATTTTCTAGCTTGTAATAATACCACTGGTGATATTTAGAATGGAAGGGTGAGAGGAGATGGAAAGCAAAGAAGTTAAAGAAAAAGGGAAAAACAAATAAACAAGAAAAACAAACAAAAAATATTTCAAAGATATAAACAGGGAGAGGTAGTATACTAATCAACACTAAGCTGAACAGGCGTTAGAGAGAGGATTAAAAAATAAATAAATAAAAAGGAATAATAATAAAAAAAGAGAAAAATCTCCAAGTTCAGATGCAATAAAATTTCAGTCTTAATAATTTTGGTGTTCGTCCCTCAGCCTTCAATCCTTGAGGTGGTGTCTCAGAAGTAGTTTTGTCATTGTCTCATCAAAGGGGAAAAAAACCAAACCAAGCAAAACAAAACAACACAAAACAAAAAAAAAACACCACAAAGTGTGTCCCAAGTTCAAATGCAATACAGTTTCAGTAAGTTTTTCAGCATACAGATGTAGTTCGGTTGTCTCATCAAAGGAAGGGAGAGAAAAGAAAAAAAAAAGAGTCTGGAGACAATTCTGTGAATGGCTATCTGAGCCTGTGGCTCACCTGCCTGCTGCTGTCAGCCTGCTGTTGATGGAGGCTTTATTTATGCAGATCTCAGGAGTGAGCTTAGCACTCACCTAGCCCAGCAGGCTTTGTTTACTCAGAGTTCTCCTGTGCGTGAGCCACTGCTACAAGCTTTCCCCTTTCCAAGCACACTGGGGGAGGTGACACTGCACCAGCTTTCTCAGGCTGGCGTGTTTATTTACAGTTCACCGGGAAGTGGGTCTTCCCCCCTGTCCTGTGGAGTTTTCCTCCCACCGCCACTTTTACAAGCTTTCCTGCTCCTGATTGCTGGGCGTGTGCCGCCGCTTCTGCCTTCTCCAGCCGGCTTGTTTATTTACAGTTCCGGGAGGGATTTCCTCTCCCCAACTCTTCAGCGCTCAGGGCACTCTGCCCTCTTTGCTACGTGTCTTTTTTGTTGTTCTTGCTTATTATTCAGTTTTTTTTCTTTTTTCCCTGGGTGGGGGTTGGTCTGTGCAGGAGGCTATGCTGATCTGGCCTTGGTTGTCTGTGGGAGTACCACGTACCACTTAGCTCACCTTGTGGTCCACGTCTTCCCAAGCCGTCTGGGCACTGGTGTCTGGTGGCGGCGCGGGAGCCTTCCTGGTTCCTCTGTTTAACGTGGAGTGGGGATGCTATGCGCAGGCTGGAGGTGTGGAGGGGTCAAAGTTTTGCCTCTTCTCAGTGGTTTTTCCTGTAAGGTGTATCTCCAGCATCTCTCCAAGATTTTACTTTAGGAGGCACATTTTCTGCTTCCTCCCTCTACCCACCATCTTGGAATCCTTCTGTTTATTCTTTTTGCATTTATTTACATGTGTATACATTATTTGGGCCACATCCCTCCTCCTCCCTCCCTCCCGCTTCCATCTGTTCTATGAACTTTAAATGGTTTTTGCAATCTTTAATTTCCAGTATTCTTGCTCCATAAATATTCCTCTCAAAAAATAAAAAATATATTCTCTTGCTTTATGTATGTGATTTTACATTTCTGATAATCTTAATTATAGGTGTGTTTTTTTGGTTTGGTTTGGTTTTTTGCAGTACTGGGGCTTGAACTGAGGGCCTTCACCTTGAGCCACTCTACTAGGCCTATTTTTGTGAAGAGTTTTTCCAGATAGGGTCTTGTGGAACTATTTGCCTGGCTTCAAGTTGATCCTTCTGATCTCTGCCTCCTGAGTAGCTAGGATTACAGGTATGAGCCACCGGCAACCAGCAAGGTGTCTTTTTTCCACCTTCGTTTTCTTTCTTTTTCCCCCTGCATTATTTCTGTTTGTTCCAAATGCTTTTTTTTTCCCCCCTTCCCTTTGGGGCTTTGTCTTTTGTGTTAGAGGTATATTCTTTCATTGGGTGCTGCTCCTTGATTTTCATGTTTAAAAGTAAAGCATTGGTGTGATTAGAAGCTAAGAATGAGTGGGCCTTAGGATGAGCACATTTCACCATATAGAAATTAGATGGGAATCCCTAAGTGTTCTGTTGGAGGGATTTGCCAAATATCAGCCTCTGTTCTCCACAGTCTTCAGTCTCCTTATTGGGAAGTTGAGCCTGGCTGCTATTTTCTCTTCCCTGAACAGGTGAAGGTTTGTGTATTGAAAGGTGTCTGCATAGTCCAGATACAGACTGGCTTAGTTTCAGCTTTCAGCATGGTGGCTGAGTACCCACGTGTCTTCAGGACACACTCTATGCTTAATCCCGCCAGCCCAGCAGGAGACTGGACACCTCCCTCCTGCAGCAGAGCTTCCATACTCCATGACTTCCACATCCCATGACTGTCAGAGGCAGGAGCCCCTGGTTTGTCCTTCTTCTCCTCTCATAGCACTTACTTAGAATTACATGTTCAAGAGTCTGCTCTCCCTAAGGGACTGGATCTATACTGTTGATTTGTTTTCTTTCTGGTGCCTGGATACATTAGGTATTCAGTCTTTATGGTTGTATCTTGGGGCTTAGCCATTCGATTCTGCCAAATCCCCATCCCAGAAGCTAGAGGTTCCTCCTCTAGAGATGGCTAAACAGGGTTTTTAGCTCTGTGGCTCCTTCAGATACAAAGCCTGTGGGGAGAGAGCATCAAGGTGCACCTTTGGGGCTTTTGACCCTGTTTTTTAAACCACATGGCAAGGGAATGTCCCAAGATCTAGTCAAAGATAGAGACTTGAATGGGTAGTCATAACATTCTTACAAGTAGAATAGTCTTGGATGAGAGTAAGTACTTGTTTCTAATGAGTCCACAAGGTGAAAACATTGAGTTTAATGGTTTCATACTCGGTTTGGAAGGCTGTTTGGGCTCTTCTTTTTCCTACATTTTTATTTTTATGTGTGTATGTATGTATGTATGTATGCATAGTATTTGCAGTACTAAGGTTGGAATTCAGAGCTCATGCTTGCCATGCAGGTGCTCTATCACTTGAACCATACCTTAGCCATTTTTTATTTGGTCTCACATTTATGCCTGGACTGTGATTCTCCTATTTATGCTTCCCATGTAGCTGGGATGACCTGCAGGTACCACCATGCTCAGCTTTTATTGGTCAAAATGGGACATTGCTAACTTTTTGCCCAAGCTGGCCTCAAACCTCTATATTCCTGATCTCTGCTTTCCCAGTAGCTAGGATTACAGGCTTAAGCCACTATTTAAAATTTTTATTATGAAAAATTTCAAATGTACAAAATAAACTTTTTTTTTTTGTGGCACTGGGGTTTGAACTCAGGGCCTCATGCTTGGTAAGCAGGTACTCCTACCACTTGAGACACTACACCAGCCCAAAATAAATTTTTGAAGCAAATCTTAGCATGTCATTTAATCTGTAAACATTTCTATCACTTTAAAAAAAATACACCTTTAAAAAAATCACAGTGCATTACAACTAAAAGGTTTTTGGGGGGTACTATTGGGGTTTGAACTCATGACCTCATGCTTGCTAGGCAGGTGCCATACCACTTAAGCCACTCTGCCAGCCCAACATTACAACTATAAAAGAAAAAAAAAATTCCTTAGTATCATCAAAGATACCTGTGGGGCTGGAGGCATGGCTCAAGTGATAGAGTGCCTGCCTAGCAAGGGTGAAGTCCTGAGTTCTAACCCCAGTACTACCACCAAAAAAATAAATAATATATATGATATTGTAAGCAGTCAGTTTAGTTAGTTTTGTAAAAGCCCTACTAAAATGGACTCTGAAAACATAGCTTTGGGCCATGTTTGTTCATCTTTGTTTTCCTTTCCCATGTTTTTAATTGGGAAATAATTTATTGGGCTTTCATGAGTTGTAATGTATATATTATAACATTTTTTAGGTGTACAATCCACATATTTTTAGTAAATTTACGAGTTGTGCACCTGTGACTGCAATTGAACTTCAAAACATTTCTGTCGCCCCCCCCCCCAAAAAAAAGTCCCTCTGTCCCTTTACATTCATTCTTTGATTATAGCCCCACATACGCATTTGTCTCTGTAGGTTCGCTTTTGTTGCTGAGTAGGCTGTCAGCCAGGCCTTCCGTCTTAGTCTCACCTAACGCCACTTTTCCAGACCCCTGAGCCACTGTTCACAAGCTGTGGTCTATGAGTGTCAGGTTGTGTTATCCACTGCCAGTTTAGGAGTTAGCATTTTGTGTATGTGAAGCCAGCACTCAGTTCATCTGCTCACTAGCTTCCAAAATGCTATTGATGTCCTCTACTTTCCCGTTTCTTTTTTTCCTTCTTGGTTTATTCTTTTAAAGGTTTTGAAATGTTTATCCTTTTAAAACAATAACAAAACAAAAAAAGATTGCATCTTTTTAATGGGGTTTCAGGAATGAAAGGGCTCAAATGCAATCTCCTACCATCTGTAGCTAGAAATCTTCCCAACTAATACTGACTTGCCCTTTTCACTCACCTAAAGTTGCTAAAACTGTTGGACTTTCTTGGTGTTCATTCACTGGCCCCAGAGGATGCAGAACACTGATAAACTCCCATAGGATGGTTACGCCTTCACCCACATGTGGACTTTTCTAACAGATTTCAGTGTAGTGAGCAGGCCACATAAAGGGCTCAGGGGAGCCTGTTCACAAGCTTGTGTGTGTGGATGCTTCTGGGACTAAGAGCCAAACTGGCATCTGCTCCTTATTTGACAAGTTCTTATGTGTGTGCCCGTGGCCTGAAGCTTTAAAAGCTTTAGGCGTGGCCATGCATGCCTCTTTTCATCTGCCCTTCGTGTTCTGGCTTTGACTCTGGCTTTTCTAAGTCCTGACACTTTTTTTTCTTTGTTCTCCTGTAGGATAATGGATTTTCCTGGTCACTTTGAACAGATCTTCCAGCAGCTGAACTATCAGAGACTTCATGGCCAGCTCTGCGACTGTGTCATTGTGGTGGGGAGTAGACATTTTAAAGCCCATCGCTCCGTGCTGGCAGCATGCAGCACACATTTCCGAGCTCTGTTCTCGGTGGCAGAGGGAGATCAGACCATGAACATGATCCAGCTGGATAGTGAGGTAGTGACGGCAGAGGCCTTTGCGGCCCTCATTGACATGATGTACACCTCCACCCTCATGCTGGGGGAGAGCAATGTGATGGATGTCTTATTGGCAGCCTCTCACCTGCATCTGAACTCTGTCGTTAAGGCATGTAAACATTACCTGACGACAAGGACACTGCCCATGTCTCCCCCCAGTGAGCGCGTTCAGGAGCAGAGTGCCCGCATGCAGCGCTCCTTTATGCTGCAGCAACTGGGGCTGAGCATCGTGAGCTCAGCCCTCAATTCCAGCCAGAGCAGCGAGGAGCAGCCAACCCCCATGAGCTCATCTCTGCGCAGTAACCTAGACCAGCGGACTCCCTTCCCTATGAGACGTCTTCACAAGCGCAAGCAGTCTGCAGAGGAGCGGGCCAGACAGCGCCTCCGCCCCTCCATGGATGAGTCTGCCATTTCAGATGTCACACCAGAGAATGGGCCTTCGGGGGTTCATTCTCGGGAGGAGTTCTTTTCACCTGATTCCCTGAAAATTGTGGATAATCCTAAACCCGATGGAATAACTGACAACCAGGAAGACAGCGCTATCATGTTTGACCAATCTTTTGGTGCTCAAGAAGATGCCCAGGTGCCCAGCCAATCTGACAACAGTGCCGGCAACATGGCACAGTTGTCCATGGCCTCTCGTGCAACTCAGGTGGAGACTGGTTTTGAGCAGGAAGCTGCAACTGAGAAAAGTGGCTTCCAGTGTGAAAATTCTGAGGTTGGCCTCGGTGAGAAGGAGCACATGAGAGTGGTGGTTAAATCTGAGCCCCTGAGCTCACCTGAGCCTCAGGATGAAGTGAGTGATGTGACCTCCCAAGCGGAAGGTAGTGAGTCCGTGGAAGTGGAAGGAGTTACAGTCAATGCCAAGATAGACCTCAGCCCTGAAAGCAGTGATCGTAGTTTTTCAGATCCCCAGTCCAGCACAGACAGGGTGGGTGACATCCACATTTTAGAAGTCACAAATAACCTAGAACATAAGTCTACTTTTAGTATTTCAAATTTTCTCAATAAGAGCAGAGGAAGTAACTTTAGTACAAATCAAAACAATGATGATAACATCCCAAACACAACGAGTGACTGCAGGCTGGAGGGTGAGGCCCCTTACTTGCTGAGTCCAGAGGCTGGACCTGCTGGTGGGCCCTCGTCTGCGCCTGGCTCCCATGTGGAGAATCCATTCAGTGAGCCTGCGGACTCCCACTTTGTCAGGCCTATGCAGGAGGTGATGGGCCTGCCATGTGTGCAGACTTCAGGCTACCAAGGAGAACAGTTTGGAATGGATTTTTCTAGGTCCGGTTTGGGCCTCCACTCCTCCTTCTCTAGGGTGATGATGGGCTCCCCAAGAGGAGGAGCCAGTAACTTTCCATACTACCGTCGCATAGCTCCCAAAATGCCAGTCGTAACCTCCGTCAGGAGCTCACAGATCCCTGAAACCTCTGCCAGTTCCCAGCTAATGATGAATGGGGCCACATCCTCATTTGAGAATGGCCATCCCTCCCAGCCTGGCCCTCCCCAGTTGACCAGGGCATCTGCTGATGTCCTATCAAAGTGTAAGAAGGCCTTATCAGAGCACAATGTCTTGGTTGTAGAGGGAGCTCGAAAGTATGCCTGCAAAATCTGCTGCAAAACCTTCCTGACTTTGACAGATTGCAAAAAGCACATACGTGTCCACACAGGGGAAAAGCCGTATGCCTGCCTTAAGTGCGGCAAGCGGTTCAGTCAGTCCAGCCACCTGTATAAACACTCGAAGACGACCTGCCTGCGCTGGCAGAGCAGCAACCTTCCCAGCACTTTGCTCTGACTGTCCTCACGAGACCACGTCCAGACCAGTTGTGGGACTGAAACTAATGCCCTTGGGTTTGAGGTTTCTGCCGCCCATTTTGATGACAAGTGACTGGGGAGTGGTTCCATACAGCACTTGTGCTGCAGCCTTTCTGAGTAAAGCACGAACCTTGGGAGGGATGCGGCCCCTGGACCTGAGTCCTTCCTTAGGGTTGAGTGATGCAGTCATATAGTGGTTTGTAATTGATGTTAAAGGTGGCACATTTAAAAATTAAAGATGAAAGTGTGAAAAAAATTTTTTAGCAATTTTTGTAAAGCTCTGTGGAGCATTTAATCAAATTTCCTATACCTTCTGATGGGAACATTATATCCCTGTACAGTGATGCAAAATGCACTTATGTGTAGCAGTGGTGACTTGGTGCCTGTCTGAAAGGAAGGCCCTGAGGACATGCCTGTCTGCCACAGATGCTTTAAAGTGTATCCTGAGCTGGTCCTGGGCTGATCCTCAGAAAGTACTGTATTTTTAATTTTTGTCTGAGTTGCAGTCACAGACACTGCCCTTTAATGGTGCTGACACTGGGTCCAGGCGAACATTCTCTTAGAATAACAGGTGTATATACATTTGACTATGTTATCTGTTGGATACAGGTTTTAACAGGTTATTTTTTTCTGGTTTTAAAAACAAAGTTGTAAAAGGAATATGTACTTGTAGGGAGTGACAAGTGAGATATTGTTTCTGTATGTGCTGTTTTAGCAGTATTTTAACCAATTTGTATTACCAATGTTACAGTTCCTGTTTGGATGTCAGAAAAGAGCTAGCGTTTGTCTTTGTTCTGATGATGTGGAGTCATGTTTTGTGGGAGTTTTCATTGCACATTTACCCTTTGCTCCATCCAGATGTCCGAGTCCAGTCCCGTCTGACACATCCCACCCCAGGACAAGCTGTTCTCTGCTTCTCCATTTCCTTCACACTTCGTGCTCCGTGTGGCATCTCTCCCAAGCCTACCTAGATTACGTTTTCAGTTAAAAACTAACCAAAAATAATGCCACTTGTCATGGTTTATTAGTTACATACTATACTTTAAAAGCATAGACCCTAAACTCTTATTGTTGTTGCTCTCCCAATACTGAGTATTTAAAATTGTTTGAAATCCAAATGTAGCAGTGTCGGTAGATCAGTATTTTCTAGACTGTTAAGAGAGGAAGGCAGCCCATAGCAGTCACCCAGTAGCATCCAAGCCGACACAGGCATTCAGACCCTCCCGCCTCATTTCCCTAGCCTTGGCTTGCTGTCCTGACACTGTGCTGTCAAGGGCATCGGTGTATCCTAGTTCACATGCAGCCAGGGGAACGGCACAGGTTCATGCATCTCTGTAGATCTCAATTTGGGTCATGCATGAACAGGAGATCCTTTTTATTTTTTTATGCAGTTTTCAGAGATACCAAACCCCATTGTGTATAATTCAGAGAAATCATTTAGTTAAGTTTCAAAAGCCCAAGTATTTCATGTGTACCCAAAAAACAAAAATGAGCGCGTCTTCTCGTAATCTAGTGTGTGCAGTTACACATCTGCAGATAAACCTGTTCTCTTCGAGGGGGCTTGGTATCTCTCATGAGCTGATCACAAGGAGACTGTGATGCCTCCTTTCGAGCAGGTGTGGAGGAAATAGGGTCACGTGTGAAGTTCAGCTGTGTGCTTCACTGTCAAGTGATGTGAGAGGCTCTAAAGCTGCCCTCATGATGTAGGACCAGCATCCTGTGAGGAGATTAATCATTGGAGTCAGGTGAGTCAGCATGGAGAACAAGAGAGGCCCTGTCTGGGCCCAGGGGGAGGGGCTGGTGACACAGGCAGAGTAGTGGCAGTCCTGCTTCTTTCATCTTGAGATGGTGCAGGGTCCTGCCCCACCACCTGAGCAGGGGCTCAGGCACAGGTGCCAGAGCTCGCTCTCCACTGCTAGATGAAACCTGGACTCTCTCATCTACCTCTTAGTTTCTACGTGTGAGAAGCAAGCTTGCAGGCCCTTGTCCTTGGACATGCCATAGCACGTAAAAAGTAATTCCAAGGTTCCCTGGAAAACCACACCCAGGGTTCCTATGATCTGGCGTTTCTACCTGGATTCTAGCCGGTATTGGGGACCTGAATTTTTTATTGGCTAGCCTTAATTATAGCCTGGCATAATCATGTACAATCTATTCTGGTGATCACATCATCACTTCTATCAGGGCACCCATGTCAGTGGTGCTATGCTGGTCAAAACTGAGATTTTAAAATAAAAAATTTGTCATATTCATGCCTCTGCATATTTGTTTTCTTTGCATAGGTTAAAGTTCTTTCTCTGCTAGTCCTGCCTTGACCAGTAGTCTTTAAACCAAGCCTCCAAGACAGTATTGCTGTCAGACAGAATTGTTCCCCTCAAATTATTCCTTCTGCTTTCCCCGAAGCCTTCCTGTCTGGGCTGTGCCCACAGGTGAGTTTTTGTTCTCAGTTCACCCAGTGACTCACCCTTGTGCTCCACCCTATGCTGCCTTCCAAGCAGAAGCTCCTATGCCACTTTGGTTTGGCTCGGGGAAGAATTGGAAGCTGATTCCTGCACAGAACAGGACTTCTGCAATGGCAATACTGGTGGCGTGGCCTCGGGAGTGAGGGGGTGATCACAGAGCGTCCAAATGTGTGAGGGGTGGAGGAGGTCACAGGAAAAGGAAGCAAAGTGCAGGTGCGGGAAGCAAATTTTGAAATTAGGAAGCCCACCTGCCTCCAACTATTCTTGACCCAAACAGTGCTGACCTTCCCTAGTCTATAATTTTCTTCCAATGAACTCCCCTTTGCTGTGTCTGCTCTTTAATTTTCCTGGTGTCTGGGTATCAGGATCAAGTTACCTGGGTCCTGCTTGTCCCCTCCTCGGTGAGGGACAAGGGCAAGAATCTGGGCAGGGTCTAAAGATTGAAATGCCCGGGGTGAGAAGCAGAATGAGGCAGATCACCAGACGCCAAGTTAGCAAAGTAGGCAGATGCTGTCTTTGTTAGCTCCCCAAGCTGCAGGCCAAGACAGTCTCTCAGAAGATTATTTAATGGCAGAATTACAGGCTTTGGGCTGTATGTATCCAGTCACAAAGATGACAAGCAGCACAAGTGTCAGGTTTTCCTGAGCCCACATCCAGCCTGGCAGCACTCCAGGACACCATACCTCCTGGCCTCTGGGGTCCCATCTGACTACAGCTTGAGTTCACTGGGCATCGGCTCCCCTCTCAGGCCAGCCAGCAAGTTGTTAGCTGCCAACAAGGACATGGTGTTGCGAGTTTTGTAGGTGGCGCTGCCAATGTGGGGCAGAATCACTGGAAAACAGAGGGGGAGGTGAGAAGGATGGTTCAAGACCTTAAACAGGGCCCTTTCGTGCTTGAATTTGCCAGTAAGGAAGCTAAACAGAAAATGTGCCTCCCCTCTTTCTGTTACTGGCACCCCATTCCCTCAAGCAGGGGAGCAGAAACAGTAAAGGGACAACAGGCTACTGAGACCCAGACACAAGTAGAATGAGAAATTTGTACCCTAAATACAAGTGTGGCAGGCTACGGCGGTCTGGGCACCTGTCCAGACCCAGTCCTTTACGAGATGGTAAAATCAAGTGCCTGCTTAGCTTAGGAGCTTAGCACTAACCACCAGTCATACCCTGCACCCCAGGCTTCTGACCTGCAGAGTAACCCAGGATGAAGTGCTGGCCCACTGCAGAGCGAGCCAGTTCCCTTGTTCCCTAAAGAGCTGGCTCCAGGCCTGGGGGACAACAGCTCTATCCCAGCAATGCTCCGTGCAGGCTGGCGTTGTGGGGTGACAATGGTACAGTTGCCAAGGCCTGTAATAATGGATGCCTTCACCGGGAAGTCAGCAAAGAACCTGTGTGGGTGTCCATTCCAGAATGATAGGGACAACCCACAACCCTGACCACTCACGGTGAGTCTGGAGACAGAAACCTTAGGGTAAAGAATTATTAGCCAGGTATAAAGTTATTAACCAGGCAGCTGAGGACACAGAAAGACAAGCACTAAGTCTATGATTCTCAGAGTGTGGTCCCAGGGCCAGCAGCACCAGCATCACCAGGGAGCCTGTTAGGTGCACAGTTTCACTTCCCAGGCCAGACCTACTGTAGCAGAAACCCCAGGAGCAGGGCCCAGCAACTGTGCTGCTCAGTCCCTTTAGGTCTCCAAAAAGTATGAGAAGCTGGGCACGGTGGTTCGTGCCTATAATCTCAGCTACATGGGAGGCCATAAGTAGGAGGATCCAGGTCTGAGGCTGGCCTGGGCCAAAACACGAGACCCTATCTGAAAAATAACTAAAGCAAAAAAAGGGATGGAGGTGTGGCACAAGTGGTAGAGTGTCTGCTAAGCAAGTGCAAGGCCCTGAGATCAAATCTCAGTACTACCAAAAAAAAAAAAAAAAAAGTATGAGACCCACTGCACTTAGTGTCACAGATAGCAAAGGCTGGCAACATCCAGCACCCCTAGAGGAGCACAGAAGGAGAGAGTGAGATTGTTACATGCAGAAGACTGAAGAACCACTGTGGGGCCCATACTCAGACCTCTGAGGGGCACTGACTGGCTGGTGAACCATGTTAGAAACAATTCTTCAACCATGATATGAACTGCTGTTATTTGGAGCAGAGGTGCTGCTGTGTGCCACTCCAGACAAGCAAGCAAGGCAGGAGGGGGCAAGCCTCCAGTGCCCCACGCTGACAGGGCTTGGCAGGGTAGCTGGCACAGAAATGTGGTGAATAGAGGCCCTACCCCGCCCACAAAGCAGAACAGAGACAGGGTTGTGGCTGAGAGAACCAGCTTAGTAACTGGCCTAAGGTGTCAATACTGGTGTTGTCATTGCCTCTTTTCTCACACTTACATTAATACAAGCCACTTAAGAGCAACAGGATTTACCCATGAGCAACTATGGGGGTAAACACGAGGCCAGCCCCTCCTCCTCTATGTTTCACTCCTTTTGGGGACAAAGACCCAGGTATAATGTACCAGTGTCACTAACAGCCTAATATTTACAGTTCCCAGGTGTGTTGCTCTGTGTTCAGCCCCACTCACACTGGCTCCTCTCCCAGCCTCAGGACCACCTCTCCACACTGGTTCACAAGGCAGTGAGGCATCTGCACTGCAAACTCATGGCTCTTACCACAGTTCTTAAGGGTCAGCAGGGGGTGGTTAGTAGGCAGTGGCTCTGGGGTCGTCACATCCAGTCCAGCAGCTGCAATCTGACCACTGGCCAAGGCCTGGTACAGGTCTTCCTGATTCACAACATCTCCCCTGAAAATGATGGTGGTGATATCACCAAATGATGGGGTGTCCCGATGCTCCCTCCACCCAGGCCACCTTTCAGGCAGAACAACCCACATAAAGAATTTTTCCACTCACCTAGCACTTGGCCCTGACTTTTAAAGCAGTAAGTCTTAAAGTGCACTACAGAAATCTGCATGAGAATGCCAGTCTTATTATACTCTTAAGAACTATAGCCCTGTCCCACTTGCTAGCTGTGTGACCCAGGCAAGGGCCTCAATTTCTCTAGGTCTCAGGCTCTTCATTTATAAGATAGGGAGAACACCACCTAACTCCCCAGAATGCTAGAAGGATTAAAGATTACTGATATGCATTGTGGCATGAACCGGGCCCACAAATGCAGGTGTTTCTTATCTGGCTGGCCCCCATTCTACCCACTGGGAACGACAGCAAACCATCTGTCACGTGCCTAAACAAGGGCACAGATACCCTTGCAATAGACACCTACCTGCATCCATGAAAGTGAGCCACCACTGAAGTAAAGAACTGACTTTCTAGACTTCAAATTGTGCAAAAATAAATACTTGTGCAATAAGGAATACTACAGTGCATAACCCTGTGCAGCCCTGGGCACACGCAGGTCTGAGTAAATGAAAGGTGCCACCAGCATGAGCCCTGTGTTCTGCATTTTTTACTCTGTCACCCCCAGGTCACTCCTTTGTACCTAACATTGGAAATTAAAGATGTTTTGGGGTACATGAGCTTTTGGGGTGACTTCATTCAATCCCTTCTGCCAAACTGATTTAAAGGTTCAACGGGACCGGGAGCCTGAGCAGCAGGATCTCAAGTCTGAGTTATCAAGTTTGGGTTACAGAGTGCGGTCCTATCTCAAACAACAATAATAAAGGTTCCAAGGGGCTGGCAGAGTGGCTCAAGTGGTAGAGCGCCTGTCTAGCAAGCATGAGGCCCTGAGTTCAAACCCCAGGACTGTCAAAAAAAAAAAGCAGACTGTAAAGGTTCAAAAGGTACCAACAGGAAAGGGCTAAAGTGGCAGAGAGGAGGTGTGTCCCTCCTACCCGCCCAGCAAACTGAAGGCGCTCAAGATTACCTTGAGTTGAAGGGCCTGTGTCCATTCAAACATTACTGAGCTCAGGCACCAGGCTAAGTGGTATGAAAGGCCAGCCTCCAAAGCACCATCCAGACTCCAGGTCCATCCTCTGTGGTCGAGAAAAGTGGGCCTGCCCGGGATCCCATGGTGACTCACTGCCCACTGTGCCCTCACTCCCTGAATCACACTACTGTGAGCCAGGCCTGGAGTGCAGCTGGGGCTACTGGCAGAAGCAGAGTGCACCCAAGCTCTAATTACTCCTCCTCACCCACTTCTCACACAGCTTCTCCTGTATTTCTGAGTTGTTGGTCAGTTGTTGATTTATGGAGACCAGCAGCTTAGCCTGAGGTCTCACCAACAACTGGCAGGGAAGAAAGCCCCGGATCACAGCAGCTGGGCCTCTCAGGCTTGCTGGGTGACCCAGGGATGTCAGGTGGCCATAGGCTACCTGCTGATGTTGATAAACACGGCTGTCTTCTTCATCCTCTGGAAGAAGTCCTTGTTGCAGAGCCCCTTGGTTGCAGGCGTTAGGGAGCAGGCCACCACAATGAAGTCAGACTCAGCTGCCAGCTGGGAGGTTGACACTGGGGGAAGAGCATGGCTCCATCTGAGGCTGAATTCCAGTTAGGGACAGCAAGATGGTGAAGACAGAAACACCCAAGACACTTTCTGAAGGTCTGATCCCTACCTGGACAGCTCTAATTACTATACGAGGATAAGAACCATTTGTGGGATACTGGTGTACCCCATCAGTCACCCAACCCCTTGGTTTAACAGGCAAATGGAGGCCAAGAAGGGCAGCAGTTTATCTAAGGAGCTGGGATCTGGACTGCTCTAGCTTTCACCTCCCTCAGGACCAGATGTGCCGAAGGGGAGGACTGGCTGAGATGCAGTCTACCTCTGCTTACCACGCTGTGCAGCCCCCAGGGGCTGGATCCACCTGGATCAGGGCACACAGAGGCTGGGCTGGCGCTCACCAGTCAATCAAGAAAACTAAAACTGCTCAGCTCTTCCTTAGCTCAGCACATCCCTGCAGCTCTGCCCACATACTGAATGCCTGTGCTCCCTGAGAGCGCCTCTGTGGCCAAGGCCAGGTAGATTAGATAGAACCCACAGGGCACAGAAGCCCCCAGATACCTGGAGCACTTGCATTCAGCCTGCAAATGCCACCATTAAAAAGACAACCCCCAACAGAGCACAGATGGGGCTCCAGTGGAAACCAAGATTTTACTTACCAAACTCTGCCTGCAGTTCTGCTGCTTCCTGAGGCTTAGGCTGGCGCCCCGTGTACAGAAATCTTTGGACACCAAATGGCTTCAGTCGCCTAGCAATGGCCTGGCCTAGAGACAAGAAGTCAGAATCCATGGCTTGTTCCCACCCTTCAGAGGGCATGCAGAGCACCCAACAGTTCCAGGGACACGGACCTTCAGGGGCGGATCCTTTTGCAGGACAGTCCCCATGTTAACTGCTCCTGTCTTATCAAAGCCAGGCTACCTCAGTGAAACCAGCCCCTAGTCGGCCCACTATCCTCAGGGAACTGGAGGCAGTGTCCCAGCTCCTCCGTGGCTGGATAGACGTACACTGTCCTCACACAGTCCCAGTCATCTTGGGGGACATTTGCTGACCTTTTCCAAGAACTGGACCTGGTATCCCTGCAGATGCCTGGTCACATGGTTCCCTCCCTCCTATGGAGGGTCCTATGGACCCTCTGCTTCTGCTAAGGTGTCCTAAGCCTCACTTGACTTTTTGGTGGCACTGCCCAACTGCTAGCCTGCTCCAACCCTACAAGATCTTTTCATATATGCTGTTACATTTTCAGACTCAGAATATGCCCCAAAGTTGTCTGACTCCTCTGAGCAGCTTTCCAGTTAGAGAGGCAGACTGCCGGCTGGCCAGACAGGTTATGCACACTCCCACCCTCAGCCTCATCCCGCACCAGGCAGAATGACAGAGCACCACAGACAGCTGTTTGGCTGAGCCTAGGCCTTCCTGCCAGACTTCTCCAGAGACAGTCACTGGAAGGGAAGAGGAAGAGCTCTGCTGTGTCTGAAAAATAGCAGGTGGATTGCCCACTGGGTCCTCTGATCCCTTGGAGGCTTCATAAATCAGTGCCTTCAAGAAGCCGAGGCTGGGGCAGGGGGCAGAGGGGGCTGTAAACTCACCCACAGTAAACCACTCAAGGCCTGGCCCAGTCCAGTCCAGCCCAGCCCAGCATCCTATTCTTCAGAGAGTTGAAATCCTAAGGAACCCTGGTTCTTACCAACTTGCTCTTAGGAATTCCTGGTTATACTGATTTATTTTTGTGTGTGTGTTTTACAAAGCTGGCTCTTCTCGTTAGGCACCTGCTGTAGGCCATGCCCAGCTGGCATGCAATGCAGACAGCCTCTCCAAAGAAGGATGTCCAGCATTCAGGCCCCTGGCATCAGGGACTCAAACCAAGCCAAGAGAGCAGGGGGAAGGGGGTCAAGAGGGTAGGGCGAGTCTCACCTATGCGTCCTAGCCCCAGGATGCCAACAGTGCTGTGTGTGAGTCCGTAGCCACACATCCACAGGGGCTTCCATGAGGTCCAGCCGCCACTACAGGAAGAAGGAGTGGTGAGCAGCCCAGGCTTGGGCAAAGACGAGAAGCCATGGGGAGCCCATGCACCCAGCACCCCTAGCTGAGTCCATGCTCTAAACCTGCCTCCAGGCCAAAGGGCTGTTAAGTGGGGAGAGTGACATCCACAGCCACTCAGCACTGCAAGAACACAGCATGGACTCCTCCTTTGAAGCACTGGGACACAGAAACCAAGGGCTGTGTGGGGCCTCAGAGGCTCTTGCCCCTTTTGCAGTTGGGGAAACAGACCAGAAAGCCTGACCTGGTCACACGGCCAGGGGAGCTGGGAGCAGCAGATTGCCAACTTGGGATCTGGAACTCTAAAACAAGTTCTCTTAGCACTCCAGAACAACAACAAAAAAGCCCTGAGGCCCTGGGTGAACAGGGGAATGGAGCCCATCTTGAGCCGCTACCAAGCATGGTACCAACTCCCTAGATGGGATAGTGGGAAGGACATTCAGCACTGTGGAATTAGCTTCTGTCCCTCTCCCACCGGGCAGGCTGCTCAAGGCTGCATCTGCATACCCCATCTGTGCTCATGCTGCTCCTGCTCCCGGAGTGACTGCTCCAACCCTGAATGTGCACACTGACCCCCTCACCTTGAGCCCTCAGCCAGGCTGTACAACTCTGCTTTTTAGGAAGACAACACAGTAGCAGTGGTGTGCCCAACGCAGCAGCACAGGGGGCAGGGGGTCTGCTTGACACTGAAGGTCCCAATAGCTTCCTGATGGTGTGGTCAGGCTTGGTTCCTGCCCTCAGAGCTTGCTGATTTTGGCATCATGGGTGCCCAGCGTCACCCTCAATGCTCAAGAGGATACCAACTGACACTTCTTCTGTGAAGCCAACTCTGATTGCACCAAGCCCCCTGCCCCCCACCAACCAGTAGAATTTGTCCTTCCTTATCCTTGTCTCTCACGACTTCCCTTCCAGCCCTGTATACTGCAGCTCTGCCTTGTGCTTGAATTATCTTAGCTGATTCCATTCTCCTCATTCAGTGGGGCACACCCAGGAACAAGAACCACATCTGGACCAGGCTGACCCTTGTACTCAGGAACCAGTTGCTGGGCAGAGCTGGCTTTCCCAAGGTGTCACTCACTTCTTCACTTCCTCTATGGCCTCTGGCAACCGGCGGCATGTGGTAAGCAGCAGGGAGACAGCGAGTTCTGCAGTGGCGTCGGTCAGGACATCTGGGGTGTAGCCTACCCGGATCCCACTAGGAATCAAACACTGGGTAAATTTCCATGATGTTGCTTTGCTCCATCTTTGCACTGCCTGCCAGGAAGCTCAGAACTGTAAAGGGGCACTGAGGAGCAATCAGTCCTCATTCCAATTTCAATTATCTCCCACATGCAAGAGTAGAAAGATGGAAGATCAGGGTTCTAGGTCTGGGTCAAGTACTTACTTATTTTTCTGAATTTTCTCCTGAGAAAGGGAAACAATATTTGCCTTTTCTACTCCCAAGAGTGTTGTGGGGATCCAAAGAGACCACACATGAAAAAGTGACACTACACAGAGGGTACCCACTATTCTTGACTTCCTGGGTTTAACTGGCTTATTCACACATGGACAAATTTTATCACAGACACTTTGCATTCTTGCTGAGGGAAATAAAATGAAAACAAACCAATGGCTTCTCTTGCCCTCTCTCTGGCGGCCACCCTCACCCCACATCCCTTCTAGAAGCAGAGCTGCAATTACCGCTTCTTGATTTCATCCAAGGCCAAGTGGTCGACACCCACAGACAGAGTGCTGATGACTTTGAGATTGGCTCCTGTTGTACAGAAAATGCATGTGTAGCCAGGCGCTGGTGGCTCACGCCTGTAATCCTTACTACTTGGGAGGATCAAGATTTGAGGCCAGCCCAGGCAAATAGTTTGAGAGACCCCCATCTCCAAAATAATCAGAGCAAAATGGGCTGGAAGTATAGCTCAAGCTATAGAGCATCTGCTTTGCAAGCAGGAAGCCCTGAATTCAAATCCCAGTACCACCAGAAAAAGAAAATGCACTGTGTATTCCTCGTGGAATTCAAAGCCACACTTGGGATTGTATTTGGGACACCTGCTTATTATATTGTTCTCTCAGACTAGGAGAGACTGGTCCTCAGACCCTATCTCAGGTCCAGGGCCAGGACCTGCAGCTGGAGCTGTGCAAACACATGTTGGGGGCCTATTAGCGCTGGGCATTCCTTCCTGCTGCACACAGGCTCAGAAGGGATAGGGTCCTGCTCCTGGTCACAAAACAAGGCTGTGGCAGATCAGGAGCACCCAAGGTACCCCACCTCATTCTCCTGGCTCCACACTGTGGTCTTTGCCCTCCTAAACCCTCCCCCAGGGACTCACAGCAGGAGGGGGCAACTCCTGTCAAGTGGAGCTTGGAACAAGGGCTCCCAACCAGCCCTGAAGGGGATGCCCTCAGAAGGCAGGGAAAGCACTGCTGACCCCACTCCCTGCCAAAAGACCAGCCACAGCAGGTCCATGTGTCCCACAGGGCAGAGACTCCCTTAGAATCTTGGGCCCAGGACAGCCCAGCACACACCTGCGATATCCAGAAGCCTCTTGTCCACAGAATCAGAGAGGAGGCAGAGCAGGCCATGGGCCCCTGCCACTCCTCGCTCCAGCTCCTTGCTGGGGATGGGTTCATCCGAATCCCACTGCTCCACCTCACAGCTGAAGAGAAGGACAGCCACTTAGGGGATGCAGGAAAGCTCTGCTGATAGTCCAGCATTCCCACAGCTGTCAAGCATCGCCTCTGCTTGCTGTCCTCAAGCTGCTAGAGTTGGTTAAGGAGTCAGGGTCAGATGCAGATGGCCTTAGAATGATCCAGAGACAGTGGCTGAGTGGGGAAGGGCTGTCACAGAGGAAGTCCCAATCTGAAGGGCCCCACACACAGAATCTAAGTGGAAAGGGGGAAAGTTCTGGCATTTGCTCTCAGCTCAACACTCACAGGGGGCCCTCAGAAGACAGAATGGAAGAAAGGCCAGGTGGGTGGGGGTCCTGCATCAGATAGGGCTTGGCTTCAATGACTAGCTGCATCTCTCTCTTCTGAGTCCATGAAATACAAAACTCTCATCCTAGACTTTGCCAAGAAAGATAAGTTCAAGGTCAATTGACAGGAATGACGTTTTAGGGCCAGAGTTCTCAGCAGCTGTGGGAACCAGATTCTCCTCCCAGCCCTCACTACTGAATTCAGAGCAGTCAACATGTATGGAGCATTTGTGGGTGCAAGACATGGGACAAACGCTGGTAGCGCCCAGGACCCCCTGCTGCAGCACCTAGTGACCTTAAGCCCCAGGCATGAGAGCGGCACTGGTGTTATAGCAGTGGGAGTTACACCTACTTTTGGTGTTTTCTGCCTCCCTCCTTCTCCCTTCAGACAAAGCAGGTCCTTGGCAAAGGTGGTACTGCACTGGACAAAATTAAAAATCACTTTCCTCAGAACTGGCTGCTGAGCCTGTCACTCAGACACACCCGTGGAAGTGCAAACCCAGCAAGATGTAGAGGTCAGACTTCAGTGAGCCAAGGCTGAGTACAAGCCCCAAGTCCACCACCTGTACTTACTCCTTGCAGCCTGTAGCTTAATGGGTGACTGATCTCACCGTGCTGCAAGGACTTAAAAGTTTATGTACATGAAGCACCTGGTGACCCTTCCAGTGAAAGGGTTCAACTGAGAGAGTCATCAAAGGCTGCTGACAATCATCCAAGGGCCAGGCCAATGATGGCCACGTTGCCTGACCTCTCCTTCGGGTCAACCAACCTCAAAGGGTAAAGAATTAACAGCCTGGATCTTCCCTCATAGGTAAGCTCTGTGCAGGCCGATGATCATTGACCAGGCTGTCTCGTCGCGTGCCAGGCTCGCGCCATGGCCAAGAGCCTAACTGAGAGGTGGGCCCTCGAGAACTTTATGTAAGCCTCCCCCAAACTTCGAGCCCAACCTGGCCGGGCACAGTAGGCAAGTCTGACCAGGGCTGCAGCTCTAGGCTCCATCTCTCAGGTCCCGGGGGCCGCCTCGCCCTTCCCCTCCCCCACAAATAACTGGGGTCTTGGAGGGTTCGTCCCCAGCCCTTCGCAGGCGCAGACCCGGGCGCCTGAAGGTCGCTGAGTCACCTGTGCAGGGGTGTCTGAGGTTTGGGGACGGGAACCCGCCAGGGTGGCTCCGGGCGGCGTGCTCAAGGCTCTGCAGCCGCTCGGGGTTCGGCCCGGCCCGGCGGGGGACGGGGCGCGCCGAGCGGCGGGGACGCGGGACGCTTACTCTGCGGCCTGGGCGAGCGCGGCCCAGCCCTCGGGGGGGATCCTGCGAGTGACGAACACCTTCATGAGTCGCGCTGGCTTCATGCACCCCGCAGCACCGACCTGGCCAGACCCAAGGCGACGGAAGTGGGGCGTGGCCTGGAGGGCACGGGGCGGGGCGGGCGTGTGCGCGGGCGTGTGCGCGACCCTGCATGTCCAGGGAGTGGCCGTGACAGTGTGTCTTTGCGTGGAGTGTGAGTGTAGGACTCTGCATGCGCTGTTTGCCTCTGTGTGCCGTGCAGCCCTCATGACGCTGAGACTGATGGGGGGTGACATGAACAAATAGGAACACCCGCCACCCTAGCAGCTCGGGGATTGGAAGGCGCGTCCAGGAAATGGTGTGAGTGGAGGGGCATCCAGAGAAGACACCTGTGT
Source organism: Castor canadensis (assembly GCF_047511655.1). Taxonomy (NCBI): domain Eukaryota; kingdom Metazoa; phylum Chordata; class Mammalia; order Rodentia; family Castoridae; genus Castor; species Castor canadensis. Next base: position 36,299,215 of record NC_133398.1, read on the forward strand.
GAGCGTGTTGGATGTCAGTGTCCGTGTGACTGGGTTGTCAGGGTGGGGAGGGGAGGAGAAATGCTCTGACCATGGGTGCTAAGGACCCTTTCGTACTGGCCACACTATTCCAGGCAGGACTTCTGGTCACCCATACTGGCCTCTGAGCTCAGTCTGATGCAGGAATGGTGTCTTTACTCTTTAGGATAATTCCCTATATGAAACCCACAATTATCTTTTTACTCTTAATTTAATTTTATCGTTTTTACATTTACTTACATGTGTACATTATTTGGGTCACCTCCCCCCCCCCCATTACCCACAATTGTGAAGGTGACTTTAACTGTCAGGGGCTGCTTAGGCTTGCTGGACACCTGCTTACTGGCTGGAGCCAGTTCATGAATAGGTTTAAGGCCAGGCATGTGGGTTTGCAGTCAGGTGGGCCTGAATCCTGGCCCTGCCACTTACAAGCTGTTTGATCTTGGTGAGGTCATGTCAGTTTCTTCAGGAGAAAACCGAGGATGACACCATTGAGGGTCATTGTGCATGGGCTCTGGGCCCTGGCAGGTGCTCCTGGAGCACTGAGGCTGTGGAGGGGAGGAGTGGGGAGCTCAGGCTGTAGAACTGGACTGCCTGGGTGTAAATCCCAGCTCTGCTACCAATGAATGAGAAGTTATTAAACTTCTGTGTGCCTCAATTTCCTCCTATGTAAAATGGGGGTTATAATAGGATCTGCCTCGTGGCTTATTGAGAGATGAAGTATATACAGTGCTTATAACAGCACAACATGTACTTAACACATTTTTAACTCACACAAGGAAACCAATGCTGGTGCACCATACAGTAGTTGGTTTGAGATGCAAAAGCTATAGAAGGTCAAGTGCAGAGCCCCAGGCCTGTTCCTCAGCTCTGCCGGCCTCATTTCTGTCAGAGGGCTGTTCTGTTACTTGCTCCCAGACCTGGGAGAACCCAGAATGCATCAAAGTGATCTCTTTTCCACTGATTCCCCCCTCCTACCCACTGGGGATTACACCAGGACCTCCCAAGTATGCTTTACCACTCAAGTCATGCCCACAGCCCTTTTGTTTGTTTTGTGATTTTGAGATAGGGTCAGAATCCCTTGTGCCCATGAAGGCAGGATCAAGAATTGAGATCTGCACAGAGAGGTAAAATTACCAACTGGGATCACACAGCAAGTTCCTAGGCCATCTGGGTCCCTGCCAGAGCCGATATCCCACACACCTGCCCCCCCTTAAGTAACACATTAGTAAATGTCATACCCACTGACCCTTACCTGTACTGCTAGGCCACTGCGGGAAAAGTTCTGAGATATATCAAACACTGACACAAAGAAGTATTTTTCTGCCCTTGGCCAGGCCCTTTGGGGTACAGCTTAGTCTGTAGCTCTGTCCTGTTAATCTCCTGAGCCTAGTTCCTTCCACACACCAAGGCCAGGCGGTGGCACTGGGCACTGAGCAAGCCTATACACAGGTTAGGCAGGGCCACAACAGGTTACCGGGTCTTCTCCGCCAAGGCAAGGAAAGCAGGGCCAGCTGATGGCCCAGGAAGCAGAGCTGCTGGAGTGGAGGGGGGTGCCCTGGGCTTCAGGGGCTAAAACTCAGCATGGTGAATAGCTATCATGGTGCCCTTAGTTCTAGACAATGTCCCTGTACCTCCTGCAGTAACTCCCTAATGGAACTGTACGTTCCCTGTAAGTGCACTGAGACTCTCCCAGTCTACACACAGCTGAAAACAGGACTGGTGGAGTCATTTGCTTAAAGTCACACAGCCACTAAGAAGAGGCAGAGCTTGAATGCAAGCCCTCACCAGCTCTAGATCCCAGCTCCCCACCACCCAGCAAGCTTTGTGAGAGTGGGAAGGTTAAAGGAGGCAAGCAAGGGACAACTTTTGGTATTGGCTTGGGGGGACCCTTAAAGTGCTCGTACTTCAATGGGTATCTAGGAATGGGGGGGTGCTGAGGAGTAGGTAGTGAATGCCAGGTGCCTGGAGGATGCTTAGGTACAGGAGGCCAAGAGGGGCAGGATCCCCCACCAGGAAGCCCTTCCTGATATACCTGCCCCTGCTGGATTTGAAGGCCCCTCCTTTGGGCTCCCAGACCCCTAGGATGCCTGGAGTTTGAGGTTTGCATGTCTGTCTCCCTACCAGATGCACACAAGAATTATGATGATGATGATAATGATGACAGTATTGGGGTTTGAATTCAGGGCCACACGCCTGCTAAGCAGGTGCTGTACCACTTGAGTCACTCCACCAGTCCAGGAAAAGAATTCTTGAGGGCAAAGACCCTCCTAGTCAGTCTCCCCAGCAGACTGTACAATGTCGAGCTGTAGTAAGAACGATGAAAGAGCAATGAACAGACAAAGGCTCAGAGGCAAGGAGTGTCCATGGCCTGGCCAGCAACTGGGCTGAGGTTGGGCAAGGTAGAGGTGTGGCAGGAGAGATGGCCAAAGCAGATATTTGGATCCAATGTCTCAGACCCTTGTGTGGCTACTTGGGGAGTTCAGGCTGAAACCCAAAGACATCATGGAGATACCTGTTAGTTGTTAGCGGGAAGACCCAGGCTTCCCTGGGACTGGTGGGTGGAATTCTAAGATGGCCTCCAAGTTGGCAGACACGCATTTCCCCTCCTTCTGTTTATGATGGGCTATCACTGCTGTGATCAGGTTACCAATCTAGTGACTTATCTTGGGTGGGTCTGACCTTTAAAGAATGTGGCATCAGCAAGAAGCCATTCTGTTGGCCTTGAAGAGGTACACTGACGTTTGGTGGAGAGTGCCTGGGCAGGGAGTAGTAGCTGGCCTTTAAAAAAGCGTCAGTCTTAAAACCACAGGAAACAAATTCTGCTAACCAGTGAACTTGGAAGAGGATCCCAATTCTCAGAGAATGGAGCCCAACTAGCACCTTGGTGCACAGTACAGCCCTGAGCAGGCCTAACTTCCTGACACACATAGTTGTGAGTCAGGAAAGGGCTGAGTGAGGCCACTTAGCGTGTGGTCACCTGTTACACAGCATTCACGAGCTAGCATAGCCCAGGGCTCAACAGAAGCAACATATCAGGTGCTTGTGACTCTGTCACTTCTGAGGTGTGGTGAGAAACACGCTGCGCAGAAGATCTGCCCAGGCTATAAACTGGCCAGGTGACATCAGGCAAAACCCTTCTTTTGTCTGAATAGGGACAATCATTCAGATCTTATGGTAGGAGCTAAGTCCAGAGCCAGGTCCTTGGAATATTCAGGAAGTGGTGACAGGGTAAGATTGACATTCATCCCCACCCCTCAGGCCAAGGGAAGGAAATGGGTTCACGCCAGTCTATCTTCCCTGCTCCTCTGGCTTTGCTCTCCGCAGGGGTGACCTTCCTTTCTGTGGCTCATCCCCCACTGCAGGACCTGGGCCCCTTCTGTTCTGGTCAAAGGCTGCTAACTGCTCAGGAGTTTGGGCCTGGGTCAGCCTGTCTGAGGGACCTGCTCTGCCCTATAGAAGCTGATCTGGGAACCCAGGTCCTGCCAGATCCCTGGACTTGTCTCCATTCTCCACTTCTAGAATTTGGACCTTGAGGTCTTATGCCAACCCAGTAGCTGTCCTGAGCCTTGACCAACTGACTCACTTTCTTCCCCACTGTGTCCCTTGACCTTGGCTGGAGTCCAGCCTTGGGCCACTGCAGGACTCCAAGACTCCAGAGGACCCCAAGTCTACTGTGGACTCCCCCTACACTTGTCCAGCACCTACTCTGGCATGGAGTGGCTTAGTCAGGGCATGTAGCCAGAGACACCCAGAGACCTGGAAGCCAGAGGACAGCTCCAGGCAGGAGGCAGGGAGAGGATGAGCTGTCTCCCAGGCTAGGGAAGGGGTGGGAAGCAACATAGAAAAATGCCTCCAGTACCAGTCACCTGCGGGTACCCAGACATGTTGATCAAATTTCTGATTCAGATTTATGCACTATTTATTCAACAAATAGTGGAAATAATATTATTCCAACATACTTTAGATCTGGCATTTACTGCGTGCGACCAGGGGCCTGTGGCTATCCTTTACATATGTGTGGCCTCTCTTCATCTTCACAGCAGCCATCCATACTCAGTGCTATTATTCCCATTTTGCAGATGACTTAACTGAGGCTCAGAAAGGTTAAGAAACTTACCTAAGCTATCACAGTTGGTAAGTGACTGAGCTAATATTTAAGCCCAAGTGTGAATGACTAAAAATTGTGTTTTAAACTCCTCTGTTCCCCATCTAGCAGGAGGAAAACAGAGAGAAACAGTGTTCATGACCTTGAGAAGAGTTTAAGGTGCAGCAAGGAGGCAGGGTAACAATCTGATGGAGGCTAGGGATGGTTTCCCATAGGAGTAGACTTTGATCAGGCCCCGAAGCATGTGTGTGGGGTGGGATTTGAAAGAGCCATCAGAAGGCAGAGCACTGGCTACAGCAGGTACAAAGGCCCTGCAGTGCAAAGCATGGGTGCAAAGGGGTGAAGGGGTGCTGCAAGTGGTTCTGTTTGTCTAGGGAGTGGAACTTGGGCTGGAGGCCTGGGCCAGCCTGGGGCAGGCTAAGAGATGTGCTCTCCAGTGTGAGAACAATGGGAGCTGTAGACAGGGCCGAGCAAGGGAGCGAATGCTTCTGAACTGCATCCTCAGCAGAATCCAGGCCCTGACCACTGTCTTTCCCGCTGTACTGCTCGGTGCTTACAGCTCGGCTAACATGAAGACACCCAAACTCCTGACAGAGACACACAGGAAAATATTTGACCATTTGGGAATCACTGCTCAACTGCTGGCTTAAGAGGGTGTGTAGGCCCTTCAGTGGTGGCCCTCATTCTGTGGGCAGACTGGGACAGGAAGTGCTGCCCACTCTGCACTGATGCCTTTTCAGGAGCCCAGGACTCTGCCTTCTCAGGAAAGGTCTGGTATCAGCCTTGCACACTTTAGTAAGAAGAACCCAGTGCTCCTAGGTACCCACATCTCATTCTGGGCTCTAGGCTAGCTTCATCTGAAATGGAACTTAAGAGTTTTGATTACACCATAAATCTTGGAGACACAAGCCTTTTATGAGGCTATCACTCCAAACACTGAAAAGGTGGAGGGCAGTTCATCTGCCCAAACTAGAGGCTGTGAAAACAGGACCTTGAGTGTTGTACAGACAGCAGGGTTCCCACTCGACCTGGGATGGTGCCTGCCTCAGGGCCCTGAGTCCTCATTCATGAAGTGGGAGGAGGAGGCACTGGGATAGGGATCAACAAATATTTGTGGCTGCTGAAATTTGAATTTCATGTATTTTTCATGTATCTAAATATTCTTTAGGTTTTTTTTTTTTCTGAGTAGGATCCATTCTTAGCATTGAAGTCATATAAAAATAGGTAGCCGAGTTGCCCTTAATGCAGAGAAACTAAAGCAGATACCTTAAAGCAACTGAGGCCAATAGGAAAAGGGGACCAGGAACTAGAGAAAAGGTTAGATCAAAAAGAATTAACCTAGAAGGTAACACCCACGCACAGGAAATCAATGTGAGTCAATGCCCTGTATAGCTATCCTTATCTCAACCAGCAAAACCCCTTGTTCCTTCCTATTATTGCTTATACTCTCTCTACAACAAAATTAGAGATAAGGGCAAAATAGTTTCTGCGGGGTATTGAGGGGGGGAGCGGGAGGGGGTGGAGTGGGTGGTAAGGGAGGGGGTGGGGGCAAGGGGGAGAAATGAACCAAGCCTTGTATGCACATATGAATAATAAAAGAAAAATGAAAAAAAAAATGGGTGTCATTTGTCCCTAAACCTCTGGACTTAAATACTAGTCCCCACTTCAGTGCACGTTAATTACCTGGGGATCTGATTAAAATGCAGATTCTGACTCAGTATGTTTGGGGCTGGGGGTGGGGGGAACCTGGGAATCTGTATTCACCATGAGCTCCCAAGGGGTTGCTGCTACCAGTCCATGAAACACACTTCAAGTAGCAAGAGGCCAGAAGATCAGCCACCTCGGCCAGTCTCTAGGGTCAAAGTGTTGCTTTGATCCTATTCCACTCTGCAGAGAAGTGTTTTCAGCAGTCCAGATGTATTCAGGAGCCTGCATTTTCTGTACAGTCTTCACCTCTGTCCCATGTTTTTCTCATTTATTTCCTTATTTGTTTTTGGGTCTCCCCAGCCCAGCCTCCACCGGCTAGAACATAAGCACCTTGAGAGCAGGGACGTCACTGCTGTCCTACAATCTTGCACCATGCAGGTGCTCAGCAAATACCTGTGGATTGATGTCTGGTGGGCCTCAGGACTGCGCTTCCCCTCTGGGACTTTGTCATTCTATCACCACCTAGTGGGGACTTTTGTGTACTGCGGGGTGGGGGAGAAAAATGCGATTGATGAGGACAGTAGGTGGAGGCAGCCACTGTGGGCAGAGCCGCCCTTCTGGTGCCCCTTATCTGTATTCTCATCTGCTGGCGCAGAGCTCCCTGGGGGACAGCCTGCCTGGAAGAGGTGGCATTTGTGATGAGCAATGAAAACAAAAAGATTTGGGACTGTGGGAATGAGGAAGGGAGAAAAAGCATGGCTGGCAGAATGAACGATAGGAGCGAAGGCTTGGAGGCTGGAAGTTGGGGCTTGTGCTAAAAGAGAAAGAAACAGTGGCAGGTGAAGTGGGCAGTGGAAGATGAGGCTAAACAGTGACAAAGGAGAAGAGGCCACCAGGAAAGGGAAGTCCGCCTAGTGAGTGATCCATCCTGGCCACTTAACCCTACAAAAGCCAGTGGAATATACTGTAGCACCCCCATTTCACAGATGAGGAAACTGAGGCATAGACCAGTGAAGTGATTTGCTCAGGGTCACATGGCTAGTAAGGGGCTAGGAGGACCATTGTCCTAGATGAGGGTGCCTGCTGAGTTTGCACTTGAACAGGGGCTTGTTGGCACGTGTGAGATGCCCATTATACATAAGATATGAGAACCACAGCCTGGAGAGAGGAGGAGCTCCATGACAGTGCACACCAGGCAAGCCAGTGTGGCTTTCGTCCTGGCCCCGCCTGGACTCCGATCTGACAGCTGAAGTTGATGCTTCTGAGCCCTGGCCACAGAGGGCAGCAAAGAGACGACTTGGGATCTGTTGGTCAGCCCTGGCCCCTGGGGACCGTGAGTTTCAGTTCCCAGTGAGGCAAGTCCCTGGGGACAGGGTGAGTGTGGAGAGCTGCAGGTGGGGTGGGGGTGGGCCTCCCCCAGGAGGAAAGGAGGTCATCAGGATGTGCCCCTGGGCTCACCAGGGCAGGAGGAGGGCATGAGGGCACCTAGTACCCCTAGATCAGCAGCAAACTGGGTTGTCCCAACTTCTTCCCTGCTGCCACCTTGCATCCCTCACAGGAAGCCACCTGCCCCTTTCTTGGTCCCTCAGCCTCCTCTTACAGGAAACAGAGGGTCCTGGCTTGGGGGACTCAGAAGGATAAGGGAGCCACCTCTACTCAGAGAGTAATAGACCTCAGACTGGATGATTCAGCCCCACAGCAAGACCACAGACAGGCCATGACTGACCAGGAAGGCATCAGTGAAAACTCCCTGCCCTTCTCAGGGCATCACTGGGGTTTGGAAATGAGCTGTAGTAGTCAGAAGAGTTGATGCTGTGAGCTGGGACTAAACTCTTCATTTTTAGACAATTTTTTTTCAGTTCTTGAACCCAATGCATGCTAAAACCCGCACCCTTTTTTTTCTGTATTTTTGTTTTTGAGATAGGGGCTCACTAACTTTAAACCTTGGTAGGCTTCAAACTCACCATAGGGTCCCCTTTTCGGGTTTGTTGGGGTTTTTTTTTTTGGTGGGACTGGGGTTTGAACTCAGGGTTCACACTTGCAAAGCAGGTACTCCACTGCTTTTGCCATGCCGCCAGTGTATTTTGCTGTGGTTATTTTGGAGATGAGGCCTCACAAACTATTTGCACGGGCTGGCCTTGAACCATGATCCTCCTGGTCTCAGCCTCCCAAGCAGCTAGGATTATAGAAGTGAGCCATTGGCTCCAGCTAGATCCCCTCTTCTTAGGTGAGAAAACTGAGGCCCAGAGATCCCCAATCCTTTCTACCTGAAAGACTCGCCCAAGGTCACTGAGTTTAAGCTGGACTTCAAATCCAAGTCAAGGAATCCCAAAACACTTGGCCACAATGCTGATGACTGTCTCTGTCCCAATCTGCCACCATTCCTCGGGCCATCTCTTTCTTTCTTTTCTTCTTTTTTTTTGTTCTTAAAGACAGGGTCTCACAGTGTAGCCCAGCCTAACCTCAGATTTACAATCCTTATCCCTTAGCCTCCCAAGTGCTGGGATATGCACCTAGGGCCATTTTTTGCTGCTGCCACCACAGATCCCTTTGGTCGTCAGGGTTTTGCCCACTGCATCTGCTTCTATCCAAGGTCCTCCTTGGGCTGCTGATTGCAGGCCTCTGGTTTCACGTTAGTGTGGTCCCTGCCGTATAGGTCCCATTAGTCCTCTGGTCCTCCCAGCTCCCTTCACGCTCATTGTTGAGCCTGGCAGTAACACAGGGCAGGGACAGGGCAGGGTCAGAACATTTTCTGAGGCCCCAGTGCCCAATCAGGGCTCCCACAGGGTGGATACTCATACACACATTCTCTGGTTCTCTGTGAGTGAGTGAAGCTCTGACTCTGAGAGGGTGGACGTTGTCCCCATTTTTTTTATTATTATTTAAATGGGAAATCTGAGCTTAGTAGGGGAGAAGGACCTGCCTAGGTCCTCAGTAGGTTCCAGGCAGAGCAACAACCTGTCAGCTTTTTGCCACCCAGCTTGAGTTAGGGGGCCATTTGGCTTCATACCAGTCCCTAGCCACTGCCCAAGGTCCTGTACGTGCATCATAGAGCTGGCACATCGGCCTGTGTTTCTGCCAGGCAGAGGCTGAGCGCCTGGCCAGCTGTGCTGGTGTGCAAACCCCTGGGAAGTGCTCTGGGGAGCCCGCCAGGAGGAGATTAGGGTAGTCAGATTGGTAGGGTTTCCTGGGGCTGCACATTACACCTGCTGGGGGTTTTTACCAGCGCAGTTTCCTTAATCCTTCTCAGGGGTCAATGAGATTTAGTAATGAGCTGTAGCTGTCAGAAGATTCAACCCTGTGAGCTGTTTCCCAACTGTTCGTTCTTAAATGAGGCTCCTCTTTTTTCCATGATCCAGTTCAGCCACTGCAGAGTACAGGAGGAGAGCTGGGATCTGAGCAAGAGGAATGCCCTTGTTTTCTTCAGGGTCAGAGCCCAGCACCCCCTCCGTACAGATGGAGCCTGGAGGCCAAGAAAGCCATGAGGTGGGAACAGATGCCAGAGCTAAAGGGAATGCAATTTGTGTGCAAAGACTCAACTGTAGCTGAATGCCAGTGGTTCACACCTGTAATCCTAGCTACTCAGGAGACAGAAATCAAGAGGATCACTGTTTGAAGCCAGCCTGGGCAAAAAGTTTGTTAGACCCTATCTGGAAAAAAATCCATCACAAAAAAGGGCTGGTGAAGTGGCTCAAGGTGTAGGTTATGAGTTCAAACCCAGTACCACACACACAACTCAACCATGGGCAAGGCCAAGGAGAGGGACTGCCCTCTGAATCCAGGCTGGGCACTTGGCCCCGTGGGCAGGGCACCACCAGGATCTCAGGGCAGGGAAGGGCAATCCCATGGGGAAGGGGCCCTGCAGAGAAGGCCTGGCACCTGGGAGGCATCTGTCTAGTCCTTGAGTAGCTGGGGAGGAGGCTTCACCCAGAACAGAAACAGCAAGAGGAAGCCCGGAAGTAGAGCGGTGGGCAGGACCCCAGAAGCAGGCTCTGCGCTGAGGGTTGGTGAGCAAGTGTATTAAGAAAGTGTTCCCAGAATAAACCAGGAAAGGAGCAGAAACAGGAGAGGATGGAAGAAGGTCAATGGTGCCATTTGTGGCCCAGTCCCCAGTTCCGCAGAGGGCGGCTTTGGGAGTGAAGTTACCTTTCCAGGTTGGGGAGCCCCAGGTGAAGCATTTGGGCTTTCAGACTCCCGCACCCACCAGTTAGCATCATTTAGGAGATGTGGCCAGAGGGAGGCTTCCTGGATGAGTTGGATTGGCCTGTTGGGTGGTGGGTGACGAATGCGACATGACAGAAACCACCCATTTTCTGCTACCACCGTGGAATCCTGCAGCAGGATGAGTTACCGCGCACAGGCGGTTATCTGGCTCACTGTCTGAAGGCTGGGAAGTCCAGGAGCGTGTGTGGGGACGGTGTTACATCATGGCACAAAGGCAAATGTGAGATGGAAAGTCAGGCCGAATGCATCCTTTATCAGAAACCCACTTCCCGTTACTACTCCTCTCCTGTGACATTAGCATTCGTGAGGGCGCTGTCCTTGTGACCAGATTAGCACAGCGACTGTTTTTATTGGTTTTGTTTTGTTTGTTTGTTTAGAGACGCTGGTCTCAAACTCATGATCCTCCTGCTTCAGGCTCCTGAGTGCTGGGATTACAGTGTGTGGCACAACACCCCGCCTCATCAACTCTTAAAGGCCCCTCCTCTAATATTGTTGCACAGACAATTAAGTCCCAACTTGAGTTTTGGAGGGAACTTTCGAACCACAGCAAGACTTGTAGAAATTCCCCCTTACCTGTGCCGTCAGGCCTACACCTTGGGCTGTGAGGAGGACGGACAAACGGCCCAGGTGGAAGGTAAGCTGCCTCACTCTGTCAGAACAGTTCAGAAACGAGTGGACAGCCCATAAGGAGTGGTGGCACCAACAGGAGCTAGGGCCGGGAGCAAGATGGGCACCAGGCCAGGGCCCCATGGGCAGAGCCATGACTGACACAGGAAGGTGGTTTCGTATTAATGGCAACGCCCTACTTTTTCAGTTGATCTTACCTCCCTTCCACCTTCTCTTCCCTCAGGGTCCACCCGCAGCTCCTGGCACCCTGCCTTCTCTCCCGTCTCCTGGAGTTGCCAAAAGGTCTCCTCTGGCAAGCAAATCGGGTCCTGTCCCTCCCCTGCCTGATGCCTTCCATGGCTCCCCATTGCCTTCAGGAGACAAGCCAAAGCCCTGGCATCCTCCCAAGCTCAGCAGCATCCTCCTGATGACGAAGAGGCTTAGCTCATGGGGACTGAGAACAGCACACTGCCCGGGAGAGCCTCAGCATCCTAGGACATTGTGGGCCCAGCTGTCAGTAGGAGCTGCCCTGGGACCTGCCTCCAGGCGTCCGTCTTTGGCTTTGCCTCTGTAATTAATTTATGAAAAGCATCTAAACTGGGAGTCAGCACAGTTTTGCAAATCTCATTTAATCCCTGCCTCTACTGGACGAAGTGGCACCCTGGACTTGGAGCTTTTCTTACAGTGATTACGTTTGGATTTATTTCAGGAAAAACCCAAAACGAAAACCTTAGCGTCTCGTTTCCACAAGCTCCTGTGGAATACGAGACCCAGAGAAACTTAGAGTCCTGCAGTCTGAAGAGCAGGTCCACGGGCAGGGAGTCCAGCTCACCGCACCACCATCCTCTGGTCCAAGCCTCCCTCACCTTGGTTTTGGCCTCCCCACTTGTCTCAGTTTCTGTCCTGGCCCTGCTCTGGGATCTTCCCACGGGCAGTTAGAGCCAAGCCCCTGTCCCTCAGAGGACGTGCTCCAATGGTCTCCTATAGGGAAAGGCCAGTGTCCTAATCGGGGCTCTCAAAGGCTCCCTCTCTGCTCCTCCACTTCCCTGGGGTCCTGGCTGGTCCACTCTGCCCAGCACTCAGCCTCCTGCCCGTGTGCTCCCGGCCTGGGGCACCACCCTCCATGTCCCCAAGATCTGCACTCTAGTTGCCTACAGATCTCACTCAAAAGTTGGCCATTCGCACACTTTGGATTGTCCCCACCCCACCACTGACTCTCTGCCTCTCCCATCTCCTTCGCACTCATCCCAACCCGATATGTCCTATGGCTGTCTTTATTGTCCCCTGCTCCCCACCAGGACACAATTTCTGAGGGCAAGGGCCGCGCCTTCTCCACTGCTACTTCTCCCTGGCACCCCACTGCAGTCTGGGTGACTATTCATCAAGTGAATGAATGAACGTGTGGCAGAGGGGGTGGGGCTCCTTAAGATGCTCAAGGGGTGTCCTCTCTGGGTAAGTGGAGTGGTCTGAGGTTATCTCCCTTTGTTTATGGGTTTTTTTTTTTTTCTTTTGTAGTACTGGGGCTTGAACTCAGGGTCTATACCTTGAGCCACTCCATCAGCCCTTTTTCATGAAGGTTTTTTAGAGATAGGGTTTCATGAACTATTAGCCCCAGCTAGCTTTGAACTGGGATCCTCCCAGTCTCTTCCTCCTGAGTAGCTAGGATTATAGGCACGCTACCGACCCCCAGCGGGTTATCTCCTTTGGAAAGTCTTCTGTCCAGACTTTGAATGGAAGTTCTGGCTGTAGATAGCAACTGAGCACACAATAGGATCAATTTTCATTTGGTACAAACACCACCTCCTCCAGGGAGCCCTCCCAGAGTCCTTCCCTGTCCCCAGTGAAAGTACTCTTTCTAGCCTGGGACTTTCTCCTTGTGATCTATGGTGAGTGTCATGTCTGTGTCAGGCCAGGGACCATCCCAGATAGCACATGGGGGCCGTTTTGGCTCAACACTATGGGGCCTCTGAGGCTGGCTTCTGTCACGCTCTTCTCCCCACGTAAGCCTCAAAACAACCCTCTGAGGTAGACATCGTCATCCCCATTGTACAGATGAGGAAACTGCGGTCAGAGGCCACAAAAGTGACTCAGCCCCACAGCTGGGGCCACGCAGAGGAGTGGAGCTGGCTCCTGGGCCCAAAGGTCAGCCCCACCTGTTACTATAGTCACAGGCCATGCTCGCTGTAGGGAAGATGAGTGAAAGGGCAATCCGAGCTCTCAAGGAGCCTGAGATGTGACCACGGCACATGTCTACGCATTGCAATGCCAACGCTGAGCTCATGCCTCCCAACTGACCTGTGCGGTTAAAGCCAGAGGTGTGACCTCTCCCTCCCCCACCCTGTGCTCTCCTGGGGACAGACAGAGTATTCCAGAGAGGAGTGAATACTGAGCTGGAAGCTGAGGACAGAGCTGGGCTGGGGCGGGCCCCTGCCTGTCCACACTCACACCCCAGTCCCATCTTTGTCTCCACCTCCTGCAGCCATAATAACCTTATCTCTACAACTTGTGCCTCAGTTTCCTTGTCTGAAATGTGGGATACCTGTAACTACTGGAAAGGGTCAAAGATGAAATAACACAAGAAAAGTGTTTGGCACAATGTCTGGCAGGAAGGAAATTCTTTAATAAGTAGAATATATAATTACTAGCTGATGCCAAGGGAGATGCATGGGTTCAATGCCTCCATCTTCCCTGCCCCCACCGGGATCCCCAGAGGTACAAACTTGAAAAAAATTAAAAATTATTGTGCCCAGTGGTGGAGATAATGTGGCAGTCAATGTGTTTTACAAACATTTTAAATATTCAGGGTAAACATTGTATCAAATATTAAAATTAGTATCATTTTGTCTGATTTTCCCAATGTTTAAAATGTATGTCAAAAAACAAGTAATTTCAAAGCTGTATAGGTGAGTTGAATACTGGATTTGCAATATTACCAAGTAGAGCATTTTTTCCCAACATAAATGAGTATAAATGTCTCCTCCTGTCTTTTGTCAGGATGAGTCTTGCATTGGCAAATTTTAAAAGATACCAGGTCAGAAGTGGGTCCTCTTAACTGGCATAAGATCCAGTGGTCCCACACACTTATATGTGCCCAGGGCAACTCTCTGGGAAACAGCCATTTGACAGAACGTATCAAGAGCCACAGAAACCATTTATAGATTTTGGTAAGTTCTTTTCTCTGGAATTTAGACTAGTGAAGTGGTGTTTATAGGAGAAATGTCAAACGCCATCTGTAATTATCAATAGGGAGGTGACTAAATTATGCTTCAGTCCTTGATGGTTCTTCAACTAATAAAACCCATAACCCTGCCAGGCACCGTTGACTCAGGCCTGTAATCCTAGCTACTTAGGGGACTGTGATCAGAAGGATTGAGATTTGAGGCCAGCCTGGGCAAATAGTTTGGGAGCCCCCCATCTCTGAAATAACCAGAGAAAAATGGACTGGAGGTGTGGCTCAAATGGTAGAGTGCCTGCTTTGCAAGTGCAAAGCCCTGAGTTCAAACCCCAATCCCACCCCTCCCCCAAAAAAACCAACCTACCATAATCCTTCGGGCAACATGGATGATGTTTGTGTTAAAAGGTTTCATATCAAAAGAAAAAACAAAGGCCTGCACTGATATTCTGGCTTCTACTCTTAGGGAGATTTTCTTCCTTCCTGTTTGACTCTCATAACAGCCCTTCCAGTGTGGACAAAACAGAGTGGATGTTTGCTCTCCTCACTGGGGGGCTGGCATGGAGACTGAGCTATGAGAAACTCCCACAGAAGTCCCCTCAGGGACTCAGATCCTGGACTGGGCCAGCTCCCATGTCTCCTAGAGCAGAAGCCACTGCTGCCACCAAGTCAGGAATATGTCTCCAGCACGGGGCCCGGCTGCAAAATCCCCACAAGGGAAGGACACTGTAAGAAAAAGTCCTCCTCATCTCACCCAGAGCAACGTCCCTCTAGGCTGCCCCCCCTTGCTGCCCCCCAAGAGAGATTTGGAAGAACCCTAGCCCCAGGCCCACCTGTCTCTAAGCTGGTGGGCTCGCAGGAAGGCCCTTCTGCACTTGACCCATGAGACCATGTGGGAAACCCCTGGGAAACCCTAGCACCTGCTGTGGTTGCCTGCTGTTTCCATTATTTAAAAAAAAAAAAAAGTTGTGATGTGAAATTTTTCTTTCATGCAAACATTGTCAAAAGAAATACTTCATGGTGAGGGGTTCTGGGTATACCTTCCTGACCCTCTCCAGCTATGTCACGAGGACCACCCATAACTGAACTGAGTGTTTAACCACAAATGACAAGTAGCTTTTTTTTTTTTTTGCATGCTTTTAGACTTGCAATAATGGCTTCATACTGTCTTCAGTATGAAGACAGAATAATTTGCTTCAGTGAGCAAATTATTAATTGAGCACCCACTGTATGTCAGGTACCACACTAAGCCCTGTAAGCAAAATTGACAAGATTACTGCTCTTGGATGTATACATTTGTGAGAAAGGAAGCAATTTAGATAACTTGTGCAATGGGGGAAAAGTAAAGGAAATTGGAGAGAATGGAGAGGAATATTGCAATTTTAAGTAGGATAGCCTCCTACTTAAATCTCCAGCTTGGTTATTTGTTCAACATTATATTTTTCTTTGAGGGTACCATTTTTAGTCATTCCATTAACAGTTATGATTTCTCTCTCTCTCTCTTTTGAATCATTATAAACAACATTGCCTAAGTCTTTTTGTGCACATGTGTACAAGATTTTCTAAGGTTGTGCTCCAGTGTGGAGCTGTCAAAGTCAGGTTACCCTCAGACTGACTAAGCCAGATGGCACCATCAGGTTCTCCAAAGTGTTGTGACAACCATTCCCTCAGCAGATACAGCTGAGGGTTCCAATCCCTCACCCTCTTCAACACTTGGTGCTGTCAGATTTTCAAAAGTACTTGTTAACTAGATAGGTATAAAATGCTAGATCTTTGCTTAAATCTGAACTTTCTAGATCACTAGTAAGACTGAACACATGTCTGTAAATTTGTAACTGTTGCTGTTTCTTCTTTTTTGTCTAGGACTTTCATTGACTTTTGCCTATTGAGCTAATCTCCAGTAATCTCGTTAACTAATAATTGATCCATTGATTCCTTTAGGTTTTCCAGATAGATAATCATATCACCTGAAAATAATGACAATGTATGCCTTTCTTTCAAATATGTGCCATTAATTTATCTTTAAAAGTCGGCTGTTACATCGATTAACTTATTTATATAAGAAAAATAAATCTCAGCTGGGTGAGGTGACTCAACCCATAATCCTCGCTAATTAGGCGGTGGAGATGGGGAGGCTGGTGGGGTGGGGTGGGGGTGGGGGTGGAAGGGGTCAGGGAGGAATTCAGGAGACCCCACCTCAACCAATAAAAGCCAGGTGAGGTGGAACATACCTGTCATCCCAGCTTTAAGAAAGCATAAATAATAGGTAGATCTCGTCCAGGCCGGCCTGGACATAAATGGTGGAGACCCTATCTCAAAAATACCTAAAGCAAAATGGGCTGGGAGTATGGCTCAAGTGGTAGAGAGCCTGCCAAAAAGAAAAGAAAGCCAAATCTCAAACTTGGTAAACAGCTCAGTTCATACTGCAGAACCATGAAGAGGTCCAGGAGCTAGGCACGCCAAGTATTTGAAGTGGAAATTTCCTACTGGGTGGGTGATGGGAAATGAAAAGAGCCAGAATGAAAGCCAGTTGAGGGGAGATAATTTCTCTGGATTCCTGCACCTCTCCTGCATCCTTGGTGAGGTCTACAGAGGCCTACAAGGGTCCCAGAGCCGAGGACACAGGCAGGGCTGAGGGCTGGCTGCTAAGCTGAAGCAAGGATGGGCATCAAGTAGCCACGTGCTGAAGACAGAGTCAGCAACTCTCTCCTTCCACCCTCCACTTTCAGATGCTTCAGCAAGGTTGTTTCCTCCAGGCAAGAGTCTTCCTAGAAGACGAGGGAGAGTTTCCACCTGCCCAGAGTGATGGCTGTCCTCTGGGCTGGAGGATTAACCTGAGGATGTCTCCAGAACACAGAACAAAACTACAAAGAGATATAGCAGAAAACACAAGAAAAGAGGAAGTAAAAATAAGATTTGTGGCCCCTCCAGGGGGTCTGGCTTCTAAGTAACAGGAATTCAAGAGAAAGAAAGCAGAAGGAAGAAAATAGGTTAAAAAAATTTCCCCGAATTTCTTAGAATTAAACAGCATGAATATGGGAATATAAGAGAGAGTGAAATTGTTCCAAGAACACTGCACGTATCACAATGAACCCTGGCACTATTAATGTGTGCTAATTAAAAACAAAAGAAAACCAAAAGACCAAAAACCGTATGTTCTCCCTCATATGCGGACATTAGGTCAAGGGCAAACACAACAAGGGGATTGAACTTTGATCACAAGATAAAAGCGAGTGCACACAAGGGAGATATGAGGATAGATAAGACACCTAAAAAATTAGCTATCATTTGTTGCCCTCAATGCAGAGAAACTAAAGCAGATACCTTAAAAGCAACTGAGGCCAATAGGAGAAGGGGACCAGGAACTAGAGAAAAGGTGAGATCAAAAAGAATTAACCTAGAAGGTAACACACATGCACAGGAAATTAATGCGAGTCAACTCCCTGTGTAGCTATCTTTATCTCAATTAGCAAAAACCCTTGTTCCTTCCTATTATTGCTTATGCTCTCTCTACAACAAAATTAGAGATAAAGGCAAAATAATTTCTGCCAGGTAGCGAGGTGGGTGGGGGGGAAGAGGGAGGGAAGGGGGTGTAAGAGAGGGTGCGGAGGGAAGGGGAGAGAAGTGACCCAAACATTGTATGCACATATGAATAAAATAAAAATTAAAAAAAAAAAAAACAAAAGAAAAAAGTTTGAAGAACACGAGTGCCCAGCACCATGATTGAAAATAGACACACACACACGCCATGATGAGATTTCAGGGCTCTGGAGACAAAGAAAAGATTCCACGAATTTACAGAGAAAAAATAGACGTCATACAGAGGATCGTAGACCAGAATGGGTTCTTTAATAACACAGTGGAAGGCAAAACACAGTAGAGTGATATGTCCAAAATTCTAAAAGAAAGAGTTTGTGGTTTAAATGAGTGACAACAACTAGTGAACTAAGCCAGTGGTCAAAGCAAGCCAATTAAGTCCAGAGAAAGCAAAATGCTTTCTGCCAAAGAAAGTGATAGAGTCTGATACAGCTCATTTGATAACAGCTTTGAAGCATTGCTCAATTTCAAACTCAGAGTGTGAAAGCAAAGAACTTTATTTGGGGTCTAGTAATTGCAATTTGAGAAAACACGGCTTCAGACAGCTCTGAATGAGTGCTCCGGAGAAGCGCGGATCCTGCAGGATTTCTAGAGAGAGGGAAGAGGCCACTGAGGACCAAGGACATTGCACAGGTCACATGAAAGAAAGACGAAGGTGTGGAGACGCTCCCACACCCCCAGATGTCATGATGCCCAACTGGACTATCCAGGCGAGGAGTCTACCTGCTGCAGCATCCGTTGGCCCAGTTCTCAAGTTTCTGTTCCAGCCCTTGTGCAAGAGTTTATTTTATCAGGCCCCAGCCTAACTGGTACCCCAACAGCCTTGCCACGTGTTTTTTTGTTTTTGTTTTGTGTGTGTGTGTGTGTGTGACTGGGGGTTTGAACTCAGGGCTTCACACTTGCAAAGCAGGTGTTCTACCTCTTGAGCCACACCTCCAGCCCATTTTGCTCTGGCTATTTTGGAGATAGAGTCTGGAGAACTATTTGCTGGGGTTTGGCCTCAAACCCCAATCTTCCTGATATCTGCCTCCCAAAAAGCTGTTTACAGGTATGAGCCACTGGTGCCTGGCTTGGAACACTCTTTTCTTTTTTTTTTTTTGACAGGATTGGGGTTTGAACTCTGCCCCTCATGCTTGCTAGGCAAGTGCTCAAGCCACTCGGCCAGCCCTTGAAACACTCTTTAAAAGCTGCATTTTCTTGTGATTTTCTTCTGGATTTCTCAACAGTCAGAATAAAGCAAATAATGAATACTGATCTGGTCAGAATTATAAATAGCCACGTGGAGAGGCCGTGTGTGTGTATGTGTGTGTGTGTGTGTGTGTGTGTGTGTGTGTGTGTTTAGCATGTGTCTGTATTTTGGGGAGGGTCGGTGAGAGGGCTAAATCTCCCCTTCAATAATGAAAAATTACTGTATAAATACAAGTCTAAAAAACCCAAAAAGTAGCAGCATAAGCCTGGTTTTCTGATGGACTGACGTCACCCTCTCAGGAATTGAAAAAGAAGATCAAGACTGTGGTCGGAGGAGGGGCTTCAGGGAATTGCTGATTTTCATAATAAATCTTGCAGAATTTTTTGACCTTCTGAATCCTGTGCTTGATAAAAATTAAAACTAAATTAAAAAGCTCCCCTGTGATTAGCAGCCTCATATGTACATCTATTAGAGCTCTTCATTTATTTCCTTAGGGAAAAGTCCAGAGTGGGACTGGGTCAACAGGCGCTCAGCTTTGAGGACCTTCACCAATCCTGCCCGTCCCCAAAGTATGATAGTCTTTATTTTCCAGTCTTTGCAAACACCATCATCATTTTCACATCTCTGCCAATTGCAGGTATCATATTGTAGAGTGTTTTTGTTTGGTTGGGTTTGGTTCTTGGAGTCAGGGTTTCTTTATACACATAAAACTCACACTCCTCTTGACTCACACATTGTAGCTTTGATTCTCATTTCATTGACTATTGAACAGCTTTACAAACTTAACACACTTAACCACTCTTAGTTCTTCTTTTGTGAATTTCCTGTCACTGTCCTTTGTCCATTTTTATCTGTAGTGTTCATCTTTTTCACTCTTGATTTGTAAGGGCTCCTTTAAATAGCAAGCCTACTCATTCTTCAGCTGTCACACATCTTGCAAATAGTTCCCCCAGTGGGTCCTTCTCCTTTCAGTGTTCTTTTTCGGTCCAAGGGATTTTTCACTCTTTTGCAGTTCAGTCTCTCTTTTTTGCCTTTGGGTTCATGCCTGGAAGGCCCTGGCTCATCCATGGGCTTTTCCACAGACAGTGTGATCAGTATTTCACTGATTCTAACGTTTTCACATTTAAATCTCTGAAATTTGGACGTGACTCAGATGACAGTCCCTGCCTGCCTGCCACACATCAGGATGTGCAGGAAGTATCAGGAAATCCTAAAAAAAAAAAGTCCAAAGACAATAGTGGAGCATACCTTAAGAAGTGTTCCTTTTCCTTCTGGGCACAGAATGTGAGAGGTCATTTCCCACCAGTCTAGATGGCCACTGGAGTGTGCATGGAGGTGACCTGTGTGCTTCCCTGCTCCCACACAAGACCTCCATGACAGTCTCTGTTCTCCTTCTTCCTGTCTGATGCAGAGGAGCTGGCAGAGGTTTTAGAAGCTGGCAGAGCCAGAAGGTAGAAAGAACTTTGGTCTCTCAAATGGCCAGATAGAAGGCAGCCTACTAGCCAGGAATCCTTGTTGCTCTTTGAGGGAATGTAATGCACTTTTATTGTGGTAAGGCATTGACATTTTGTGTTGTGTTTGTTATACCAGCTAGCGTTGCTGATACCCCGTCTGTTAATTCTGACTCTAATTGAATTCCTCTAGACCAGAATTTAGTGTTTTATCATTAGTGTGATGTTGACTTTTGATTTTAGACAGATAAGCTTTTTCTTGTACTCTTTTTAAAAGTCAGATCTTGGTATTGGAGTTATGCTGTGTATAAAATTAACTGGAAAAATTTTAACTTTTTTTCTAAGCTCTGGGTAAAATGAAGTAGCACCGGAATGAGCTGTTACGTGAAACTGACAAAATTCATCCAAAAATGGTGGCCTTTGTCATTGTACAAGAGGAGTGCTTTAGTAAGTTGTATTTTCTTTTTCAAAATCACTTTTCTTTAGACTAAAGTGTATCACTCCTCTCATCCCAAATTCATAGGTTGAAGCCCTAACACCCAAGTGACTGTACTTGAAGACAGAGCCTTTAAGGAGGTAATCAAAGTAAACAGGGTCAAAGGATGGTGCTCACATGCAATATGACTGGTGTCCTCATAAGAGAGACATGCAGAAGAAAGGCCACTGGGGACAGTGCAAGGAGGTTGTCAGCAGGCCAAGGAAGGAGGTCTCTAGAGATGCCCTGGAAGCACCTTGAACTTGGACTTCCAGTCTCTAGAACTGTGAGAAAATAATTTTCGGTTGTTTAAGCTGCCCTATCTGATTTTTTTTTTATGGCAGTTCCAGCAGACTAATACAATTGTTTTTCTTTAGTGGTAAAATAACAAAGAATTAGAAAAAAAAAATCCACCCATAAATCTATTTCCATTGAAATAGATTCTACTTCCATTGAACTCTATAACCACAAAATTTTGTTACATATAGTTTGAAAACACCACTCACATTTTGAGAGAAGAGTGCATTCTCTACGTATACCAATTTGCAATGTGCTCTGTGCACTGTCAAGTGTTTTCCACGATAATGGATATATTTATTTTTCACATTCCCAAAGTAATACATGTTCATTGCAAAAAGTTCAAATAGCATAAGATAAAAGTAAAAGCTTTCTAATTTCTTCCAAGTCCTCTGTACATTTTCTACCTCATTCTGAGTCACTCTTGTGTTTAGAAAATTACCCATTTTATTATTTTTTTTTCAGAGATGGTCTCACTCTGTTACTTTCAGGCTGTCATCAAACTCTTGGATCTCAAGTGATCTTCCTGTCTCAGCCTCCTGAGTGGCTGGTACATCAGATGTGTGCTACCAGGCCTGATCATTTTATATATTTTTCACATTTAATAATCTAGAGTTATAGTATTTAATAAGCATCTATACCACATATCATCTTTCTTTGTCTGCATCCAAGGAGTTCTTCACACAATCCCCTCCACCGTTTCCTCCTTCCAACATGTACCTGTCTGTCAAGGCCCTGTTAGAAGGCAGCCTCCTCCAAGGAGCCCTCCAGTGTCATCAGAGAGAATCAGCCTCCCCGCCCCTGTTCCGACACCCTCCTTCCTATTTATAGCATGCGGTTTGTAGCGCTCGTGCTGCACCTGCACGTTGATAGAGATAGCTTGAGGAAGAAGAGAGAACAAGGACAGGGCTGGGCTTGTCTGAGCTTTGTTGTTTTTATTTTTGGACCCCTCCTCCACCTATTTTTTTTTTTTTTTTTTTGGTGGTCCTGGGGTTTGAACTCAGGGCCTCACACTTGCTAGGCAGGCGCTCTACTGCTTGAGGCACTCTGCCAGCTCATTAACTTTTCTTAGTGGTACATTCCTGTTCTTTCTTTCTTTTTTCTTTCTTCCCTGCCTCCCACCTCCACCCAGCAGTACTGGGGTTTGAACTCAGGGCCTCACACTTGCTACACAGGCACTCTACCCTTGAGCCACTCCACTGGTCCTTTTCTGTGTTGGGTATTTTCGAGATATGGTCTCACAAACCATTTGCCTGGGCTGGCTTCAAACCACGATCCTTCTGACCGCTGCCTTCCGAGTAGCTAGGAGTTATTTTTTAAAAAAACTTCTGCTTGAAAAAATTAAACACAGAATGAATTAGGCTCTGATCCAGCATTTCCACTTGTGGATACACACTCAAATGAACTGGAAGCAGAGTCTCCAAGAGATTTCTACTCACATCAGCATTATTCACAACGGCCAAAAGCTAGAAATAACCCAGCGTCCATCAATGGACAGATGGACAGTTGGAATGTGGCGTGTGCACACAGTGGAGTAATACTCAGCCTTAAAAAGGAAGGGAATTCTGAGACATGCTACAATTTGGATGAACTCTGAGGACATTATGCTAACTAAAAGAAGCCAGTCACAAAAAGTCAAATCCTGCATGATTCCACGCCTCTGAGGTACCCCCAGGAGTCAAATTCATGGGGACAGAAAGTAGAATGCTGGTGGCAGGAAGGGTGAAGATTGGGAGCTGTTATTTGGTGGGTCTAGAGTTTAAAGTTTTGCCAGATGAAGAAGAGTTCTGGAGGCAGGTGGTGAGGGTGGTGCTAACCTAACAACGTGACTGTAATGAACGCCACTGAGCTGTACCCTTGAACATGGCTAAGATGGTAAGGTTTTTGTTGTATTTTTTCCCTACAATTAAGAAAATAAAATGCTTCTGGGGCCTTGTGGTTGCCCAGACTGGGGAGTCATAAGCCACCCCCTACAGAAGGGGGCCCAGGGGCAGGGAGGGCACAGAGCCCTGCCTCAGTGCCCTCCTTTTGCCCCCTGTGGGCCCCACCCATGGCCTTCTTTCTGGGCCTCACATGCAAACATTGCACAAGGACACAGACACAGGATTTCCACACTCCCTCCGCAGTCGATGAGCTCCTATGAGAATTAGACCAGAAGCACGTGCTTTTAGAAAAGTAGATAGAGAATTAAAAATACAATAAAAAATCACACTCACTATTCCAAGATTAAAAACACTCTTTAGAAACTGGGCTTCTTGGAGGACCTGCTTCCTGGGTCGTGGGAAGGAGGGGGCCAGGTCAGCGACACGCTCAGTAGGGGGCAAGCAGGTGAACTGATTATGAAATATGTCAAATAAATGGTCCTTTTTTTCTCCTCAGGAGATAAGGAAAGGTAATTTGGTCTGTCAGTCGTGCACACAGAAGACGTCATGGTCAACTGAATTAATACTGAGTACTTTGTCCAGAGTCACAGAGCTAAAAGAAATTACAGAAGCTTTCTCCTGTGAATTCTGGGATGGCTGTCAGCAGACGTCTCTCCACCTGAATTCATAAGAGAGATTAATAATAAAAGGCAGGTCCTTCCACCCCTGGGACCTCCTTCCTCTGTCACTGGTACCCCATCTCTGACCACACCCTTCCCAGGTGTTGTCCCAGCCAGCCACAATTCCAACTTTCTGGGACCACTTGCACCTCCTGCCCCAGGCCTCACTTCAGCTTTTTCCTCACCTGGTGGCTACTCAGTGTGTACCTGTCAAAGCCCACATCTTCCAAGCTACCTCTGCTAGGTGGGCCCTCTGGTCCCATGTCACCTTTCCTGCCTTTCAGGACACTCTGCCACTGCATGCAAACCTCTTGCGGTTGCAATGGGTGTTTTGTGTCCTGTCTCCTTCCTGCAATCCCCAGGTCTCCCTGGAGGGGAGGATGCCCCAAGGGCCTCCCCTAGGTCCTCCACAGTGGAAGGCATGTGCTGCGGGCTCAATAGCTTTCTTCTCACAAAGACGCCTGTCCTCGGTGGTGACTTTTCACTTTTCTTTTTTCTTTTTGAGTTGGTAGTGGGGGAGGGGGTGTGGTTAGGGTTGGGAGTGGACACTGGAGTGTTCTCTAAGTTCATTGTCTATAAGTCCACTGTCTAATTGTCAAACAGGTCCAAGAGACCAGCTTTCTCATCCCCCTCCATCCTGGCAGGCTGCATAGGGAGCCCCCACTCCCAGCCCTTATTCAGTGGCTGGATAAGGGCTTTCCATGTCTGCTTTGGGGGACTTGCCAGTTTCTGGAACAATTAAACCTCTTTCAACTCAGTTATAGTACCACATATAATAAGTATTGCCTTATTTTTAAGCTGTTTTACTCAATTAATTTTATTATCAGTTAATTAACATTTTAAGAAAATGAATATTTGCCCAGTTACTTAAACTGAATCATTAACTATGGATTTATTCTTTAAATGGACATTCGTTATCTCCTGCAGATGAAGAAGCCAGCTGAGCCTCTGAAACAGAACCGGGTACAGAGAGGTGCCGTTTTGGCCCAGCTGCAGGCTGGGGATGGGAGGCAGCTGGAGGCGAGGCCCACAGCATGTGGGCCTCAGTTTCCAGTGAGTGGAGAGGGCCACTGTGCCAAGGACCAGCTTGACAGAGTTTGGGGTGAGGGGTGGTGGGAGCAGCCATGCGCCAAGTGCGTAGGGTGTGTGGTTGTCAAACAATACCCTAAGGATTGGGCTGAGACACAGACCTCCTCTTGCCACCTCTGGGCCATCCGGGGCAAAGCTCACCAGCATCAGCACCTTCAGTCCCTGGGGGACCCAGACTTGCCATGTGTGGCTACGGGCCAGTAGCAGACAGAAGCTGCCTCCCTCAGCTGCCTGGGTTTACAGTAGGAGTGAGCTGTGTGGTCACCAAGGCCCTTGTTGTGGGCCTGTGAACTACCAGAACTGGGGATTGGAGGTTAGGCTCAAGTGGTAGAATGCCTGCTTTGCAAAAGTGAAGCCCTGAGTTCAAACCCCAGTCCCACCAAAAAAAACCAAACAAACAAAAATCAGAACTACCAGAAGTAGCCCCAAATCTCCAGCCTACACAGGCTGAGACTGCTACACCAAGTGATGGTCGTTCTGGCCCAGGGGAGATGTCGACTGTGCCTCAGTACTCCCTGAGGATGGAGAGCCCAGTGGCTGTCTACACCAGGGGTCAATACTCTAAGACCTGTGAGCCAAATTCAGCCTGATGCCTATTTTTGCACAAGGAAAAAGTCAAAAGCAGAATAATACTTTATGATACATGAAAATTGGAAGAAACGGTGGTTTCCATGAAGAACGTTTTGTTGGAACTCAGTCACGTTGATTCATTTGATGCAAGCTTTTGCATCAAAATGACAGCAGAGCTGAGTAGCTGTGATGGAGACTGCGAGGCCTGCAAAGGCCAAACATTGACCATCTGGCCATTTCCAGACAGGTTTGCCAACTCCCGATCCACAGGGCTTTTTGGTGCAATTACAAAGGGAATTTTCTTAGCAAACGGGATGGGACATCCCAATTGGTTGTTGTAGTAAGGTCTGGTTACAATTCACTCAATAAACACTAGAGCACTAACTTGGTTGGCTATCAGAGAAACAGATGATTCAGAGTCCCCATTTGCCACAAAGGATGGCCCAGTCTGATAAGAAAGACCTGAGTAGACGTATATAAATTGCAATATGGAAGGTGTTTTAATTAGCTTTGCATCACTATAACAAACACCTGGGATAAGGGGTTTATTTTGGCTCACGGTTTTAGAGGTTCCAGTCCATGCTCATTCAGCTCTGTTGCTTTTAGGCTGTGGTTGAGGTCGCACAGCATGATGGGATTATCAAGCAGAGCAAAGTTGCTCCCCCTATGGCCCAGAAGCAATGAAAGAAAGAGAAGACCGTTTGAGGGCAAAGATCTGAAGACCTCCCACTATGCTCCACCTCCTAAAGGTTCCACCTGATAGTGCCACCCTAGAGAATAAGCCAATATCACAAGGGCCTTTGGGGGTCATTTAAGGTCCAAATGATATGGGCTGGGGATATCAGTGGGAGAGTGCTTGCCTGACGTGCACAGGGCCCTGGCTTGGACTCCAGCACTGCAAAAATAAATAAGTAAACAAAGATTCAAAGTACAGCAGGGGTCTGGCCTGTGGGGTATATTTTTACAAGCTACGTGGGAGCATAAAGGGTGGTATGACTGGCTGTGCCTTGGGAAATCAGGGAAGGCTTCTGAGAAGAGGTGAGAACTGAGTTGTGTACTACATTCAGCTGAAAAGCCTATGGACTGTGGAAGAGGAGGGATGTCCCCTGTGGTCATACAGTGTAAACCTGCACAACTGTCCATGGCTCTATCAAGAGGGCCTTGAAGTTGAGACATCTTACTCACTGGAGCTTAGGCAATCAAGGAACCTTGGGTTCCTGGTGGGAACCAGGCATGGCTGGGGCGGGGAGGTGGGGGCGGGGGAGGATGTATGCAATGGTGTTAGAGTTTTGTGTCTCACCCCTATCACTTGGCTCTGCTTGATTTTCTTCTTTCCAAGAATTAGGTAAAATGGTGGTAGGCAAACAGATCCATGACCTCCAGCAAGACCACCCACTCCAGAGGAACGGCTCTTCAGAGGCCAGAGCCTCCAGGACCGACAGCCCCATGGAGGGGGAGGAGCAGTTCGGCCAAGAAAACCTGCAAACGAAACATACAGCCATCACGAAGAATCAGAAAGACCTCCAGGTAGAGCAGACAGGAAAAGTCTGTAACCCAGACATGACTAAAAATTCTACTCACAGAGCCTCCGATGCAGTGGGCCCTGAACTGGGCTACTAGGTCGTCCTGCCCACTCTCAGTCTGCCTGGATGGTTGACCTCTGAACCCACATGGGGAAGAGGAAGGAGGCAACCCCATTCCCTTCTTCTCCAGGCTGAAGGCACTCACAGGGTGCTAGAGTCCATTGATTTGATCTGTGGAGTTCTTTAAAAATCACAAGTGCTTGTGAACACTTTCATTTACAACCTCCTGGGCTCAGCCTCCAGGCATGGGAATTAAATTTGTGGAGCACATTGAACAGACGATGAACACAAGTGCATGTTGGGATTACAAGACAAGACACCGAGCAGATACCAGCAGTCATCGACAACCTTGTGATGGTTGCCTGGCGTCTGCTGCCCATGCCTGGATACACAGAACTGACATCACCCCACGCATGCCAGATGGGCAGCTCTGTGCGACACCTCTGCTCAAAGGTGGACACGAGGAGCAGGTGTGCCTGTGTTTTTCTTAGGCGTTAAGACCATCGCTGGCATCTCTTTGACTTTTAAACCTGAATAACGTTATTTGAGAAAGGCTGCTCCAGTCAACCTTCTGGTTGTATATATGGGGAAACTGAGGCCTGGAAATGGAAAGTGACGCTTGACAGTCATTCCAACTGCCAGGATTAAGAGTCAGCCTGAGGATCCTGACCTAACACATGTGAGTTTGGCCAGGTGAGTCTGCTTCTTATTTATTTATTTTTGGCAGTACTGGGGTTTGAATTTAGGGCCTCATGCTTACTAGGCAGGCACTCTACCAGTTGAGCCACTCCTCCAGCCCTTTTTTGCTTTAGTTATTTTTTTAATAGAGCCAAGTGCTAGCTTCAGACGTCAGTCCTCCTACCTATGTCTCCAAGTAGCTGACTACCACATCTAGCTAGTTAATTGAGATGCGGGGGTGTCTCATTAACTTTTTTACTGAGGCTAGCCTCTAACTGCAATCCTCCCAATCTGGGATTACAGGCATGTGGGGAGGGGGTGCTGCTTTTAAAGAGCCTTAGGGATACTTGGGGTTTTTGATTCAGTGTGGGAAACAGGACTTTTCTTGGCCTCAGAGGTTAAGGCTTTACTAAGTTGTTCACTTCAGTGTTATTGGAGAAAAATTTTAAACAAATGTGGCAATCCACATGGAATGGTAATCTACAAAAATGTGCCACCTCTATGCAAAACTCAGTTGCTATTAAAAATGGCAGCTATGGAAATTAGGGGTTACCACGATTGATGGCAGTAATTGATGCTAGCATTACTGGTTTCCCTGTATCCATGCCTGGCATCCTGAGATTTCTGGTCCCTACAATCTGACTTTGCTGGTCTGGGAACTTGCGTTTTGGATAGACTGCCGTAGAGGCTGAGGCTGATGGTGAGGCCACCACCCCTCATTCCAGGTCATAACCAGCCAGTCACAAGACTTCAACTAGGCCATCTTGAGCCAACCAGCTGACCACAGTCACACAAACTAAGAAAGCAGTGCCTGGGCCAGCCTGACCAGAGACTCCTGAGTGGTAATGAATCTTGTTTAAAACTACTGACTTTTGCCAGGTACTGTGGCTCATGCTTGTAATCCTAGCTATTCAGGAGGCAGAGATTGGGAGCGTCTAGGGTCAAGGCCAGCCTGGGTAAAAAGTGTGCCAGATCCCATCGCAAAAAAAAAAAAAAAAAAGAAAAAGGCTGTGTGCCTGTCCTGTCATTCCAGCTCAATAGGAAGACTAAAATGGAGGATCAGGGTTCAGACTGGCCTGAACTCTAGACATGAGCTCATCCTGGAAACCTAACTGGGGAGTGACAGGAGATGCAGAAAGGACAAAAGACAGAAGACAAACATGCATAAAGCTGGGGCCAGGTAGGCTGGGCACTCGGATGGGGACATACAACAGCCTCATTGCTTTTTTACTTCTCCTGTCTTTACTCTGCTTCTTTTCTCTATCTTTAAAATCTTACTTCTAAAGTCTTCTTTTCTATTCTTTAAAGTCTCAGTCCTTAGATTCGCACTGTCCCATGTTCTCTTCAGCTTTTCTTTAGCTTAGCTTTTCTAAAGCCTATGTATGAAGTTCTCGTGCAGAAAGCTGCTCTGGTGGAGACACAGCAGCCAGCAGCAACCAATCAAAAATCCCCATCAAAAAACCCTTGCATCCTCCTTCAGCGAGTCTTGTATATCCACTGGTAAACAAGGAGGTGGAGCAACAGTTCTTGGGGAGGGGCGTGACATTGTAACAAGAGAAACCTGCATTCCTACTTCTCTGAATGTAAACAACTTAGGAAAAGCAGCTGTGCTGCATTTTTGCCTCTTGGTCTCTTCTGTGGCTGGGGCCATGCCAAACCAAGCCTGTAGATCATTGAGCACAACCGTGCTTATGGCAAGTTCTCATAGACTTCTCATAATCTCTCCTCATAAGACCCTGTCTCAAAAATAACGCAAGCAAAAAGGCCTGGGGTCATGGCTTAAGTGGCAGAGTACCTGCTTAGCAAACACAAGGCCTGAATTCAAACTCCAGTACTGAGGGGAAAAAACCCACTGAATTCTGAGTTGGACAGTTAGGCAGCGAGCTGGTGCACATAGATGTATGATTGTAGCGGGAGAGGGGAGCATGGAAAACTTAGAATGTCTGTGAACAGCATAGTCCCCATCACAGGATACAGAGGTAAAATTCCCTGCAGGGGCCCAATCTGCTAGCATGGAGAAAACAGAGTAATTTTCCTCTCTTCTCTCTCTCTCTCTCTCACAGGAGCTAATTCAGTCACTCGAGATGTAACTGGCTTCTGAGGGCACAGCATTCATCCCTCCATGGGAGCAGAGCCCCATGACACAATTACTTCCCACCAGGCCTTGCCTCCTAAAGGTTCCACCACCTCAACATGGCCCCACTGGGGACTAAGCCTCCAGCATATGAACCCTTGGGAGACAAATCACTTCCAAACCATAGCAGGTGGCAAAGCCACAGCTAGAATTTCCAGCTTTGGAGCCAAGTCCATATTTGTCCAGCAGACACTGGCTTTTCTAGCCAGGCTGGGTCCCAAGGCTGGGGCTGGGCAAGGCCAGCTGGACCAGGATGTGAAGTTGAAGGAGACACTGGGGTTGAATCTGCCCTTGTATGGCCCGGATGTGCCATGGGCCGGGCCTGTGAGTCATGGGCCGGGCCTGTGAGTGAGGCTCTGTGACAAGCCTGCTTTCTGTCATTCCACAGCCCTAGGTCTGGATGTGATTCACCATCCTGCAGCAGAAAGCTAGTCATGGCACCTTCCCAGGCCTCATGTGTGAGGCTCGGGGGGAAGCTTGGGGGAGCCATCTTGAGATGTGGCCAGAGGAGTGGAGGAGAGATGAGTAGTGGCCACCACCTAGTCACCACTGAAGTGCCTCTCAGCTGTATTTCTTTTCATTTGTTGGTGTTGATGATGACATCCCTCCTCCACTTAATAGGTGAAAATGGCTCAGGACAGGAAAGTCAGGAGCCTCTAAGTCCCATCAAGAATTCAGGTTAACCTAGGTGTGGTGTCACATGCCTGTAATCCTAGCACTTGAGAGGCTTGAGGCAAGAGAATCACAACTTCAAGGCCTGCCTGGGTGAGACCCTGTCTCCAAAAATAAAGCAAAATTAAAAAGGACGGAAATTCTGTCATACGCTACAACCTGGATAAACTTTAGGGACATCACACCAAGTGAGACAAACCAGTCTCAAAAGGACAAATGCTGTACAGTTGTACCTATTCAGTGTACCTGGGGTGATCAGATTCATAGAGGCAGGAAGAGGGGCTGTGGCTGCAGGAGGCAGAACTGGGGCTCACTGCTCAGAGGGTCAGTTTGGACAAAAGCACTGGGAGTGGATGGTGGTAACAACTGCTCAACCATGTGACTGTACTTAATGCTGCTGAGCTGCACACTTGAAACTGTTTAAAATGATTAATTTATGTTTTATATATTTTATCACAAAAAAGGTGGCTAAGCTGACATGGAAGGTGGTGACCTGTCCAGTAGTGGAGGTGCAGGAAGGCTGGACATTTGCTGGATGAGGCACGGAATTGGGAGCCTTGTCCTGTGGTTTGCCTGAGGATGGAGACTAACCAAGGGAGTTGAGATTTTTCGAGTGCTTGCTGGGTGCTGGTCCCTGAGCTGAGCACTTGATGTGCATGGCCTCTTTTTCTCCTGGGGTCACTAGGGAAGGGTCCCCAAAGAGTACCAGAAATTGCTTTTTGCCCAGATCCCCTTCCATGAAGGATTGTGCCCAGCACTGGGCAGGTGGCCTCACCCAGGCAGCCTTTTGTGACAGCCTCAGCTGCAAAGAGCCACCAGCCCACAGTCATACCCTTCCCAGGCAGCCCACACCAGTGACTGCCCCGTGTGGGGTACAGAAGCCTGGGTATCTTTGTTCCGTGGAACTCCACTTTCAGGACATCTTTGAAAGGCCATTCTAGCTTTCAGGTGCTCTACTACCATTGTCATGTGTGGTAGCTTCCCTGTCCCCCCTGCCCTGTCTAGGTATAGATCCCATGGGTCCTTCCCCACAAACATGTCAGAGGCTTGGGCAACCTCACCTGCTGCCTTTGTTAAGGTCACTCAGCTGAGCAATGGTGGAGCTGGGGCCAGGGACGAACAGTTGAGAAGCCCTGCTTACTCCTGAGAGGTCTGGTCGCCACTTCTTGGTGACCTGGTCCCCAGCTGCGAACACCCAAGGATCAGAGCCTTAGAGACAAGGGGCAAGCATACTGCCCGCTCATGTAGCAGCAGGGCCATGCCACAAACCCACTGTAGCTAAAGTCTACCAATTGTTCTCTGCCCGTTACTGGTCATCTAAATTGGGCACGATCCTGTGGGAACTGTAATTTTATTCATCTAACTTGAATGCAGAAAACTGTGCTTAAGAGATACTGTGGCTGGGATGGGTCTTCTTTCTTTCTGCCTGTCTGGCTTGGTGGGCCTCACCTGGATGAGGGTGCCATGTGCCAGAGGGGTAAAAGGGGTCTTGCAGCTGTTGAGTCAGAAAAGAATGCAGGGGTGAGAGTCATTTTAAACCAATAAAAGTCAGACAAATGTGACTCAAGGAAATTACTCAGCCTCTCTGAGCCTCAGTTTCCTCATCTGTAAGTGACAAGAGTACTCAGTTCCCAGGGCTTCAGAGGACCACACACAGCAAATGCATGGAAGGCACGAGAAGTCCAATCAGATGCAGGGAGCATGACGGCACCTCGGCCTGTGTGGCTCTTTGGAGAGATGCATGATGTCTACCAAACTCTGTCGAATGAAAAAGTGTGCTGGGAATAACCTGCATGTTTTATGGTCATCACGTGAAATCTCAGGAGCGGGTGGAGAGCCATGAGTAAAGATAACAGCTCTGCTGCCTGAACAACTAAGTGCATAGTCACTTTAAACTTGACTGATAGGGCTGTGATTGAGACGGTAGGCTGAGTAGACAAGAGAGACCACTTAGGAGCATAAGAGACTGGGCTCTATCTATTCCAGGACCTGTTCTGGTAGGCAGGAAGGCCTTTCATGTAGACTTCCCACAAGGTTGATGTGGCAGCAGGGACGCTGGGGGAGGAAGTGAGCTCTCACTGCCACAGGGGTGCAAGCCCAGGCCCAAAGACAACACACTGGGATGCTTCCCAACCTGGATCTCTGTTTCTCTGTGGTCTTTTAGGATTCAGTGCTTCTACTCCTGAGAGTCCCTTTGTCAGGACCACTCTGCTCCTGAACACCCAAGCAGGCTTGAACAAACTGCTCCTGAGTGAGGCTTCCTCTGCCTTAGCAGCACACAGAATACCCAAGAAGTGGGCTTGGCCGCTGGGCAGGCTCCCCTACAGAAAACCTGGCTGCAGATCTAGGTAGCTCTGGATGATCAGGATAGAGTCACATTCAAGCTGGAATAGGCCCCGTACATCTAACCCTACTGTTCCCTGTACAGAGGGGAATACTGAGGCTCTGGGCGGGGGGATGACTTATCTAGGGACAGGTAGTCCAGAACTCAAGTGACCAGTCTCTTCTCTCACCAGAGGCCTTCTCTGCCACTGGCAGCTGTCAGGAAGTGCTCTTCCAAAGCAGAAAGGGAGGCTGCAGGGCAGAGAGTCAAAGATAAGCCAGGTCGATCGTTCCAGCTGGCCTATGGGTGAGAGACCCTCACGAGGGACTTGGCCGGGCATCCCCCAGCTTCCAGCTGTGCCTGTGTGGCAAGCATGCTAATATAAGGGGACCTCCTATCACTGCCTCCTTGTGTCTTGGATGGGATAAACTGGCCTTTGGACAAGATTATTTTTGCACAAAACAGGATTGTTATCACTTAATTGAAAATGATTATACAATGCAAATTGAGTTCAACTTGTCTAGCTGGAAATAAAGAAGTGAGTATTTTGGGCTGTTTTGCTGCTGCAAGGTTGGTATTTTAAGTAAATGAAAGTAACAAGATGTTGTTTTGCAAGGGGCCCTGGAAAATCTGGCCCTTTCTTGAATTGCCCCTCACCCACGGCTGGGAAGTCACCCCCTTATCCAAACCAGGAGTTGCCTTAATGGATGTGTGCTGTGCCTGAGGCCTGTGAGGGCTGCTGAATGTGGCAGGATGAGGATGGGCCCGTGCAGTGGTTGGGCCCCCCAGAGACTCATCCTGCAGACACAGGCCTTGGCCTCCTCTAGGAACGAGGAGAAAGGAAAGGTCAGGGAAGGAGAACCCACTGCTGGTGTAAGTCTGACGTGTTTGGAGGCTCCTTCTCCTCTTCCTCTCGTGTTCTCTAGTCTCCTGGTCTCCAGGCCAAGCCCAAGGCTCAAGATCTCTGACGTGCTCCCTCATATGAACCAGTTCCACTTGCTGCCCTAAGTATTTCTTGGTTTTGTTCACATCTTTCAATGCTGCCGTATCAGTTACCTATCCCTGTGGGGACACCGTGTCCCCACAAACAGCCACAGCATCTCAGATGCTGATGACAGCAAGCATCTTTCTCCTGGTCCTGCAGCTCTTTTGACCTCAGCTGGTCACTTGGGAGTCTGCAAGCTGGTGAGCAGCTCTGCCCCACATTTCTCATTCTCCTAGAATCAGCGGGCTACCGGGCAGGTCTGTGTCACGGACGGCAGATGCATGAGTGGGCAAGTGGATGAGGTCAAGTCTCCTACTGGTATCAGTCACTTCCAAACTGTTCCATTGACCAAAGTAAGTCACAGACCAAGCACGAAGTCTAGACATGGAGTTCACTCCCAGGATGGGGTTACTGCTGGGTGTGGACGCAGGGAGGGGAAGTGGGGCTGTGTTGCCACCGCCATCTAGTCCTGGCCTTCCCACCAGAGGGCCCACATTTGTTCGCAGCTCCTCCAGTGAACGCTTCACAGAGTAGTTTGTTCCTTCTAAAGTGCAACCTGCCCATGTCACTTTTCACCATAAAACTCTTACAATCCTTCCTTCACTTGGGTCTCACTCCACTTTTCTGGAAACACAGTCATAGGTCCCTCTGTGACAGAGCACATTCTGAGAAATGTGATGCTAGGTGATTTCATCATTGTGTCACGAACTAAGATGGCTATGTCACTAAGCAACATAATTTTATTAGCAACTGAGAAGTTGCTATGTGGGGGCACAACTGTAATTACAATTCAATTATAAAGTCACCGTCTGTAACAATATCCTAAGGGTGAAGTACGCCAACAGTACGATTGTACGTGGCCCCTCTCATTGAGTACTCTGGTCCTCCTTGTTGCAGGGGCATCCCTGGCAACCCACAGAAGGCCCACGACTTAGCACAAGCCAGTGCCTCTAGAAAGAGAATGAGCAAACCCTCAGAGTTTGACAGCAGTTGGACCACAGCTGTGGGATGGGGACATCCCTTGAGTGCTATTATACAGGAAGGCATAGCACAGAGCCAGGCTCCTGGTAGGGCTGCTAGTCCCTTCCAAACCCAACCTTTCCATGACTAACCGATTGCGCTTAGTGATGCTACTTACACGAGTGCTACTTAAAATGTGACGTCTGCACACACTGGGTTATGAATTCATGAGGAATAAGGAACTCCCACCAGATGTACATTACTGTCAGGAAGCACACTGCTTAGTTTGCTGACTTTTGTTCATAGCAAGACTTTCTCAGTGAAGGAAACAGGACCCAGCTACTTTGGGACTTCTGGGAACATGAACCTGAGGTGCCCAAGCATCTCCGAGTGGCACCCCAGAATAAAATTCTTAAGGTATGGGCAAAAGCTAGCTATTCAAAAAATTAGAAAGCGCTCTAGTAATAAGAATGGGGAAGTCACTGGTTAGGTGGGTTTACACATCTCCTTAGTGGAGCTGACTGCATCCATAAAATAAATTTGGGGACTTTACAACAGGATGAAATAAGGCTTAGGATAACAGGAAGTTAAAAAAAAAAAAAAACAAGCTATAGGAATAGACCATAGTGTGACACGTGGGTAAGAAGTTTGTGCACACACTCAGATACCCTAGTGGAACTGCATGAAAGCACCAACAGGGGACTGGTGACACTGGTGTGAGAACACATCTCTTTACTAACTTTTAAACTTCAGAAATATAGTTGTTACTTCCTAATGAAACACTTTAAAGCCGGGACCCGCTCTACTCCAGCGTCTCTGTGGATTCCCACATGGGCACTGACCACCGTGAAGTCAGACACCCATGCCAAACTTCTGCTCCTTCACGTGGGGCTCCCTCATTCAACGAACCTTGACCGAGCAGTCTTCAAGTGCAGCTCCGACTGCTTAGTCTGCTGACTTTTGTTCATAGGGAGACTTTCTCAACGAAGGAAGCAGGGCCCAGCTACATTTAATTCTGCAATTTCAAAACTTGCTGTGGTGAGGAGCTGGGATGACAGAGGATGGCACTGACGCAGGCATGAGGTGTCCATGGGGGTGAGTGGGGAAAACCCACCGTGCCCCTTGCTGGGACTGAAAGGTCACAGGAGCACCTTCCCAGCAGGCCTGAGGGCTGCTGCCCTGCTGAGGCGCCTCTGCTCTCTGCGTGGCCCGGTGGCCCACCTCGCTGGGCAGAGAAGGGAGAATGGACGCTGGGGAGGAATGGCAGAGCTGAAGGTCCGGAGGTGGAGATGAGCACGCTGTAGACCCTCTCACTGCTGGGCAGACCCACATCTCGGTTAAGGGCACATCTTGTTCCTTGTCTTTCCTCCAAATGATCCACGAGGTCCCAAATTTGTCCCTCTGATTCCTCCAGTGTCTGGAGCCAGGGAGGGCCCTGTTGGGAGAAGCCAGCTGGTTTGCATTGCAAATGGCTCTTGGGGTCCTGTTCATTATGAAAGCAAGAGCCCATGTGGTTACACAGTGAGGAGGGATCAATCCGGGAGCAGGTCAAGGTCAGGGGTGGGGATGTGGCTGGCTTCGCTCTCCTCTCTCCCCACTTAACACACCATCCTGGGCAAGCTAGCTGCACACTCACTTCTGCTTTGACAGCTGGTTGTATAAAATGAGAAGACTTTATACCTGGGAATTTACCTAATGTTAACCTGGATAATTAAAAAAAAAAAACCCATCCAAAATACCCCACTGAAATTCAGAAGGAATTCCTGCCAATCTGCCTAAATCCACTGGTGCTATTCTGTGATGTCTCTGACAGGCGTCCTGCCATGATAGGTTCTGGGCCTTCTGGTGGTGAGGAGCAGATGGCAGGAGCAGGTATCTCCTAAGGTCCAGCTACTGGCAGCTCTGAAGCCAAGCCTAGCCATGGACATTGGCCAAGCGCCAGACCCCTCTGCCCTGTGTGCTTGGCTCATGGGGATTTAGACCAACTCCACTCCCCTTCCCAGGAGACTCTGCCCTTCTCTGGGCCTCAGCCTCGCCCTCTCTGTAAATAGGGGTGGCGTGAGGACAATAAAATGTCATTACAAAATAAGACCCCTTCCCAAAAAACAAGGGGAAAGCAGACCCACTAAGAGCCTTGGTTCAAGGCCTCAACCTCAGACCTGTCTTGAGACCTTCTTTCCCCATTCCAGACACAGGGTCTGGTTCTTGAGTCCCTGAAGTGGAAGCGACATGTGGGTACCACACTCCCCTTCCCCAGGCTCCCATTTACCCATCTGTGTCTTTGAATACAGTGACTTAGGACTCAGCCATATCATCTGGACTCTCTGCGGCTCTCCCCTGCACCCCACACGGCCTGACCTCCCTTTGAGGTCATCAACACAGGCCACCCTTAATCAGCCATGCTAGGATTGTTGCATAGAATCTACGCTCTGGTGGCCCTGTCCTGGCTCTAACCATGCTCTGCCCTCCCCCACTACACACACCTGATCCCAGCCAGGGCTCTCCACCTTCTCCACCTGACAGTCCTTCACTGGCCTCTGAGCCTTTGAACAAGCATGGGTGAGATGCCATCTCTTTCATGCTTTGTCCTTCTGTCTGCCTTGTTCTGAGCCTTAGTTCAAGAGCCACCTCCTCAAGGAAAGCCTTCCTGGATCCATTCTTCCAAGTCAGAACTGAGCCTCTGCCCCACTGCTGCCAATTCCACAGACCTTATGCCAGCCTTGGTTGAGTGTCACGGTCATCTGTGCACATATCGTATTAACATCCAGCCTTTTTAAAAACACGTTTTAACTGGGTGTGGTGGCTCAAGCCTGCAATCCTAGCTAACTGGGAAGTGGAGTTCACAAGGATTGTGGTTCATGGCTAGCTGGAGCAAAAAGTTTGAGAGACCCCATCTCAATAAATGACTGGGCATGGTGGTACATGCCTGTCATTCCAGCTATGTGGGGAAGCACAAATAGAAGGATTTTGGTTCAGGCTGGTCCAGGCATAAAGAAAGACCTTGTCTTAAAAATAACCAACATAAAAAGGGCTGGTGGAGTGGTTCAAGTGGTAGAGTATCTGCTTAGAAAGCACAGGCCCTGAGTTCAAATCCTAGTCAGCCAAAAAAAATTTCTTTTAAAAGACATGTAACTTATATGTTACTTACAGCTTGATACACTTCCATTTTTATACAACCATGTACAAGTTTGTGATAGAAAATGGGTGGGTCCAGACACAAACCTGAAAGCTGAAGACTGTGTGGGTGTCCCCATATGTGTTAGGGAGGTGGGACCCTCTGCAGGGAACTCAGATGTGGGTGCCAAAGACAGTAGCCACGTGGCTCATGTCCTGGGATGAAGCTAGGATACTTTCAGATCAAGGTGTAGTCCATTTCCAGTACCCAGGTTCCAGGCTCTGTTGAACCCGCTTTCCAGTCACGAGAGCACTTCCTCAGGCAAGTGCCATCCTGAAAGCTCACAGCATGTAGTAGCTTTGCCTATTTTGAATTTTACAGAAATGCAATCTTCTATGTCTGACTTCTTTTGCTCAGCATAAGGTTTGCAAGGTCCCTCCATGTGGTGGCGAGTAGTATCGTGTTCCATTTTGCTGTGTAACATTGCACTTCCCCGATACATCAGCGCCTACTTGTCCATCCTCTGGTCCAAGGGCATTGTCAGTGCACTTCTGCATAGTGACACATTGTGGGGAAGCAGCCACTTAAAAATTGCTCTTGGCAACTTTATCACTTCTTGCTCTATTGAAATGATTGCTATTACTTACTTCTCTCACAGTCCACATTTTCAATACTCAGAATTCTAAAGAATATTCAATGAACACCTTAGTGGATGATTTTTTTTTTTGGCAGTATTGGGGTTTGAACTCAGGGTCTCATACTTGCTAGGTACTTGAGACACACCTCTAGCCCTTTTTATTTTTGGTTTAGTTATTTTTCAGGTAGAGTCTTCAGTTTTGCTCAGGGCTGACTTGCCTCCAACTTCAATTCTACCTATGAAGTGACAGGGATCAGAGGCACACAATACCATGCCCAGTTTACTGATTAAGATGGGGATCTTACTAATTTTTTTTGCCTGGGCTGGTGTCATACCATGATCCTCCTGGTTTCCTTCTATTGAGTATCTGGGATTATAGATACGATCCACCATGCTTGGCCTAGTAGATGACTCTTTAAGGGCATCCTAGTTAATCTTTTTTTTTTTGAGACAGGGTCTTTCTATGTGGCCTAGTCTGGCCTGGAATTCTTGATCTCCTGCTTTAGCCTCTCAAGTGCTGGGATTACAGGTGTGTACCACCACGCCCAGCATCCTGGATAATCTTTAGGGTAGAGTCCTAGAAGTGAAGACTGGGTCAAAGAAGCAACCCTTGTAGGATTCTTGACACATGACCTGAACACTGAAATGAAACCTGTATTAGTCTTCTAGACTGCCTTAGCAAAACACCACAGCCTAGGTGGCTTCAATCACAGAAGTCTAAGGTGTCAGCAGGGTTGGATTTCTCCAAGGCTTTTCTTGTTGGCTTACAGACTGCTATCCTCTTGCTACATTTTCACATGGTCACCCCTGTGCTCTCTCTCTCTCTGCCTCCCTTGCACTTGCTAGGCAGGTGCTCTACCACCTGAATAACACTGTCAGCCCCCTGTTGTCTCTCTGTATGTCCTAATCTCCTCTTCTTATAAGGACATCAGTCAGATTGGATTAAGTTCACCCCAATGACTGAATTTTAACTTAATAACCTCTTTAAAGGCCCTGTCTCCAAATACAGTCGCATTCTGAGGTAACAGGGATTAGAACTTCAACATATGAATTTTCAGGAACACAATTCAGACCATAATGGAGCAATTCCTTAGAGGCTGAGAATGTCCCTTGGTGTCACTTGGCTTGTTGCAGCTTCTTCCAAGGGTGAAATGTACTTGGGTGTGAAGAACTCTCCATCAGCCTCACCACTTACCTTTCCCAAGTTCTCGTCCATAACTGTCAATCAATGTAGACATTCCTTACCTTGGATGCACAGTGAAACTATTCAAGAGCTTGCAGAAGCATCATGGTGTCTCAATGCCAACCTGACAGCTCCCAATGTCATGGCTTGGGGGTGGAACATCTTCAGGCTCCTTGATGGCTCCAGGATTTGACCTAAGCGAACACCTCCAACCTCTGGTCTCCTTGCGTTTTGCAAAGCATGAGGCGGGGCACAGGGGCTGTTTAATTACTTACCATCTCCCAAAGTTAATTAAAGTTCCATGTTCTAAAGCCTAAACAAGTTCATTTGAAAGGTTGGTGGTAATTTGGCTCTTTTGTTAAAATTAAGTCCTTTGAACAAAAATCAAAAGACAAAATGGAAAACCATTGGGCATAGAAAATCCACCCTAGGTTTAATAGAGCCTCTTAAATTGTGGGCTGGAGTGCTGCTCAGTGGGGGTGCAGAGCTTGCTATACATTGTGGTCTTTAGGCTTATGTTCTGTGGAAGCTTTCACAAGAAGAGGATAAAAGCTAATTTTCATGAGAGCCCTGCTTCTGTGGTGGGGTGATTAGAAAACTATTGTGTTAGTTTGGACTCTTCTAAGATTAGAGCCCAAACCCTCAATGTTTGAAACAAAGCTTTAAAATATTTTACCCATGGGCAAATCTCACACATGCACTGAGCTCAAGAAGCTAGAGACAAAAGTGTACCCGTTGGCAAATGCCATTTCTATGACGTTCATGAGGTGAAACCATTTACAGGGGCCACAATCTGAAAATGGCAGTCTCTGATGTGTGTACTTGCTAGAGAAGAATCAGATCCTTAATACACGTTTTTCTGAGACCTTGATGAAGGAGAGAGAGAAGCACACAACTCAGCCAGTTCTGGGGATTCACCTTCAAACTGTGGCTTCATTATGGCAGGATGAAGTCACCACCCCAGTCCCCAGCCCCGGCAGTCTCTGCTCCTCTACCCTGAACCCTGAACCCAACACTAATGCCACCTACACCTTTGCACACTCT
Source organism: Castor canadensis (assembly GCF_047511655.1). Taxonomy (NCBI): domain Eukaryota; kingdom Metazoa; phylum Chordata; class Mammalia; order Rodentia; family Castoridae; genus Castor; species Castor canadensis. Next base: position 36,339,514 of record NC_133398.1, read on the forward strand.
GTTCCTCCTGCCTGAGATGATCTTCCTAATCCTGTTCACTTGAAAACCCAAGGTGGTCCTTCCTCTCGTGCATCACTATGTGCTTAGGTGTCTGTTCTGCCTTTAGGCTGTGTTGCTCTCTTGGAACCGCTGCTGTCTCTGTCTCTGCAATGTCCGGCACAGGGCTGGCACTGAGTTGGGGCTTACCAACTGGGATTTGTCATTGAATTTTGTTAGGCCAAGGTGGGAAATGGAGAACAGTGACAAGGTGTTGTTACAGCCATTCATTTACCCTAATGATTCTTGAGACAGGATGGACAGAATGACTCTTTGGAAAAAGGCCTCTTTGGCTGGGATCTGCAGGCACGGTATGGACTGTCCCTAGTTCCTCTGGTTAGCAGAAGGATTTCACAAAGTAGAGGGACAGGGAGGCAGTGCTGGGGGAATGGAAGAAAAGGAAGGGAGAAGACAAAGAGAGGGGGTGGAGGGAGTTGCAAGGACAGGGGGAGCTAAGGTCTGTGTAACGTAACCCAGTCTTACAGCCAGTCTTCACTGGCATGCCCCAAACTCACCAACTGCTTGCTAGGAGTGCATTTGTGTGCGATGGCGTTCCCGTGTGCGGTGCAGGCACAGGCGTGTGAGCCCATGTGCATGTGTGTGAGTATGCATGTGCTTGTGCTAATGTGTGTGAGTCCAGGACAGGGAGAGGTCTGTTTCCTGCCTGGGTTGTTCAAGGAGTGAGCTGAGGGCAGCAGAAGGGCACCACGGGGAAAGGAAGCTTTGGCATCTGTCAGAAATCACAGGCCCTGGGGTTGGAGCCAAACCTATGAGGGTAGTAGCTCCTGGCTGAGATCTGGGCCATTTACTTACTGAGCACCCATTCCATTGGGTCTCATCGAGAAAGCCAATCATGGTTGACTGGTGTCCACTTGGAACACTGTGTCAAACTTTCTGAGTCTTTTAAGGCAAAGCTGACTGGGACTGATTAGCAAGGTCTACCCTGGACTTTGGCTGGATGCCTGCCATCCCAATGTATGCCAAGCAGAGTGTGTGGCTTGGAGGATACAATGGTGAATCAGACAAATAGCTGCCTTGAAGAGTTCTGAGTCTACCATGAGACTGAGAACGGGAATAGGTAGTTATAAATAAGTAGCTAAGGGCTAGGATGAGAAAGAGCACGAAGGTGGGACGCCTGGTTGAGACGGTGCCTGGAGCAGAGGGAGTAGGGTTGAGGGGAAGCTAGGACAGCTCCAGCAGGGGCCACGGGATGAGCAAATTTCACAGGAGAGGAAAACTAGGCATGTCTGAAGGTGGATCACTGACAGGGCAAAGGGGTTCACAGGGTGGAAGAGGGAGGATTGAGTGCTGTTTCTGAGTAGTCCCTGATGGGGACACAAGAGGCCCCATTATCATCCTTATGGCCATTGGGGAGGTGGGGGAGACACTCTGCAGGTGCAGCTTGGCCTCTCAGGACCCCCCTCTCCTCCCACGAAGGGAGACCTCTGGTCCTTTCACCTGCTGTGGTTGACACTGGCAGCCGGAGAGCATAGACTGCGTGGGAACCTGAGCCCTGTGGGTGCCCTGGTGTCGCGTGTTGTGAGCACCTGCAGGTGCAGAAGAAAGGCCCCAGATGATTTGCATAGGATGGAGAACACTTTCCAGTTTCCCCCTTTCACAAATGGCAAATTTCACTTTCACAGCCTTTCTTTGTCCGTCACCACCACAATTTTCCTTTCCCTTTGCCACAGAGAACCCCAAGTCTCTTCTGTGGCATTTCTGCCTCACCAGCATCCAGGGCTCCAAAAGTTCAACGCCTAGCCCGGATGTCCCCTGCCCCCGCTTCCCCGCCAGATGAAGAGTCCTACACCAGGAGTCAGGGGCCTGGGCACCAGACTTGGTCCTCTCCCTATCCCAGTATAGGATGTAAGCCTGTCTCTGGGCCTCAGTTTCCCCATATGTATCAAGAAGGTTGTGGACTGATAATCTGCAAAGGTCCTTCAAGCTATAGAATGGTAACTTTCTGACCTTGGCAGCTTCTCTCCAGGCCACCTCAAAAATGTGTGCCAAGTACAGGGTATGCACCCCTCCCCAAACCTGAGGTCTTGCAAGACTGTTGCTCTGCTTGTGTTCATATCTTCCTTCCCCACCACCCTCCACTTCTTGATCCTATACACATATTTGCTCCCTTGTTTCTCATGGTGACTGTGGGAAGTGTTACTCCAGAATGCTTAGTTCACCTTGCTGACACAAAGAACCCAGCCCTTGCTCCCACATCACAGCCCAGCTGCTGGCTGAGGTTCCTACACATGGTAGCCATCTGAGCAGAAGGTGCCTGGAGGGAACCATGCTATTGGGGCTCAGATTTACCACATTTTTAACACACTCCTAACTTGTTGAGACTGTTTGTTGAGGAAGTACAGCAGAGAGGAAGAGGAGCTGGTGGGATGGGCTTCAAGCCCAGATCTGGTTATGTATCTGACTTGGTATCAATGTGACCACAGGCAAGTCTTTTCCCAATTCTGGCCTCAGTTTCCTCATCTGTGAAGCAGGGGATGAAGCATGGTGGGCCACTAGACCATCTTTTAGACCCTATGCAGCTGACACCCACCCAACATGTGGCCATGACAATGTCTTGGCCGTGGCCAAGAGTCTCCACTTCATTGCAGTGTTGTCATTTCCACAGTCTGGCTTGCTGATGGGGAAAAAAGGCTTGGGAGAGGTAGGAGCCCCTGCACCCCTGACAGGCAGGATTCAGAGGTCAGGTCTGTGGTGGGGAATCCAGAGTGACCCAGGACGTCAGATCTCATGGAGCGGGCAAAAGCAGGGAACCCCGCATACTCTGGCAGCAGTTGAGTGCCAGAGGGTTGTCATGCAAATCACCTAGAAGAGATGGTTAATTGGGTATAGACACAGAAGAGAGGTGGCTGGTGAGTCATGAGTTGTCCAGCAGGCCTGTGGGTCTTCCAGGCCTCCTGAGGCTCCACTGGCGGTAAGGGTGGAGGCTGAGGCTGAGGCTGAGGCAAGTCTGACAAGTTGCCCTCCCAGAAAGATCAACCAGGCGAGGCTGACCAGGCCACAGGGGCTGCTGGGAAGAGAAGGCATGCAGATGGTGGCCATTTCAGGGAGCAGTGTATACCTCCTGAACAATATACCAACACATGTTCAACTTGGTTAGATCAATGGAGGACTTTATGTAAAAGTCCTGGTAATCCAGGGTACACAGGTTACCTGGCAGGCCTGATAGCAGGTTCTAGGGGTTAGAATTTGGCATCAGTTTGTTATTCTCTGCCTCAATTGCCATATTTGAGATAAAGATCACTGTGGTAGTTAATTTTTATGTCAACTTGGTTGGGATATGGTGCCCAGTTGTTTGGCTAAGCACTAGCCTACATATTGCTGGGAAGGTATTCTGCAGTGTGATTAACATCTATACGCAGTTGACCAAGTAAAGGAGATCAATCTTCCTGTTGTAGGTGGGCCTCATCCAGTCAGTTGAAGGCCACAAAAATAAAAGTTATGGTTTCCTGAAGAAGGAATTTAACTTAAAGGAATCCTGCTGAGCTTCAGCCTGGTGTACAATTTTAGATTTCCTGTCTCCCATAATCAGGTGAGTTCGATAAATCTCTACTAGTTCCGTTTCTTGGGAAAATCTTGACTGATATAATTGCTTGCCACACCTCTATACAAAGGCAAAGGACCTTTTATTCCTTGGAAGGAAAAGCAATTTGTAAGTATTATTATAAAAGTGCTAATTTGTATGGTGCTGTCAATCTCAAACCCATTTCCAAGCATGTCATTCATGTCCCTGCTCAAAATCCTTGATGATGCTCCACAGTCACCTCTGCTGTTTATGAAACACTTCTATCACCCTGCAAGTAGTTTTTAACTAATACATACTTAATATACACTAGATATTTTAGAGAGAATCTTCATTTTATAGGTGGGAGAAACGAAACAGAAAGAAGTACTGTCAGGACCACAGGAGCCTTTTGATCTTGCCCATTTGTCTCCCTCTCCTACCTCACATGGTCCATAGTCAAGGCAAACTGTACTAGGCCCTCTGACTTGAGGGCACTGCACGTGTCTTCCTCCTGACATGCATTTCCTCTTATCCTGCATGTTAATGTCTTCCTTATGCTCCAAGGGCCAATTCCAATACCACTTCTGTAAAGTTTTCCTGAGCAGCACGGGAAGTGACTTTCTGCATGCACAGTCCCATATCAAGGGTCCCTTTCTAACTTGAATTTTAGCCATCCATTTTAGGGTTTCTCCCTCTGAGAGCAGGACACAAGTCTAATAGGTAAGGACAGATAATGACACTTAAAATTCATGGAGTTTCTTCATAAAGTGAATTTTGATTAGAAAAACAATTATCCCTCTTAAACTTTTTTTTTTTTCAGTGCTTGAGATTGCACCCAGGAATTCATGCATGCTAGGGAAGTGCTCTACCACCAAGAAGCTTCTCTAAAGAGCATATATATGCGAGTTTTCTGAAGTCAGGGTTTTTATTCTGGCATTAAATTGGTGGATTGTTTTCCTTGGTCTTTCATCTGACACTGACAAGATGAGTCCCATTTTCATTCTCTCTCTCCAGCTTTGACGCCTACTTTTCAAAGGAACTATAGCAAACCTTTTCATTTGGAAGTACAACTTTCCAGTCTAGGTGGCTAAGTTGTCTAGTTAGTTTCAGCCATCCCCATTTTGGTAATAGCATGCTGGAGTTGGAGTCTAACCTGTGTCGGCTCCTTTCTTTATCCTTTTCTATGAAGGATAAAGACCTCATGGACTTTAAACCTCTTCATTCTATCAACAGATATTTGAACTCCTTCTCTATAGCAAGAACTGTGTTCTTCGAAGCACTCGACTAACTTGTACAGTGTCTGTCTTCTCCATGAGCTACAAGCCCCAAAAAAGCATGGATATCGGTCTAGTATTCACTGTACCTCGAGTTCAGGGCAGTGCCTGGCACATAACAAGTATCCTTTCCATATTTGCAGAACTAAATGGAATTTGCGAGCCACTCAAGGATAGGACCTGGCTCAGTTAGATGCTGGGGAGAAGCTGACCGAGTTGACTGAGTGGTCCTAGGTTCCACTGAGGTCCAACGTGGACTTGCTTTCTGATTGGTGCCCAGGTTGTGGAATGAACTCTTAAGTTCTTTGTGGGTTCTCAACTGCCTCTGTGCAAGACTGCAGGCTATTGCTTTCTCGTGACATTAATTCCCCAAGAAGTTCTCTGTCCCCTATTCCTTTTCCTCCTCCCCCCCTCTTTTTTTTTGATGGTACTGGGGTTTGAAATCAGGACTTTGTGCTTCTGAGGCAGGCACTCTACCACTTGAGTCACTCCTCCAACCCGGGCTCTCGCTTTCTTACCCAACTTCTTCTCCTTGCCTGGGACTTAGAGGATTGAACTGAATGACATGCCAGCTAAAATCAGAGGCCTATCAAAAGGTCTCAGCCTGTAATCCTAGCTACTCAGTGGACAGAGATAAGGACTGCAGGCAGAACTCACAAAAAGCAAGACCTTATCTCAAAAATACCAAACACAAAAAAGGGTTGGCAGAGTAGCTCAAGTAGTAGAGCATCTACCCTAGCAAGTGTGAGGCCCTGAATTCAAACCCCAGCAACAGCACAACCACTACCACCACCACCACCACCACCCAAAAAAAAAAAAAAAAAAAATCCCACTGCCTATGCCTGGGGTGTCAGTGAGCATCCTTCCCAGGCCACTACAGTTGGGTACCTGTTTTGTGATCTAGTTTCCTTGTGATTCCTGTTAGTACATTTTTCTTTGTGGTGGTACTAGGGTTTGAACTCAGGGCCTTGTATTCACTAGGTAGCATTCTACCATTTAAGTCACACTTCTAGCCCTCCAGTCTCCTTGGCTCAACATGGCAAAATGGGCAACAAAACTGAAGATGCCTTGTATACTAACGACCTCACCCAGATTTTTCAGAATACCCCCAATTCAGCGAAAAACATTACTATTCATCATCTAAGTTCCTTATGCTTTTATAATTTCTATCTCCTGCCCCTACTGACCATCCCCACCCCCAACATCCACTGATCTGCTGTCACATTAGTATTTTCAGTAGCATTCCCTGTGAATTTTACCTTATCAGGTGCTGGATAATTTTTTTTTTTTTTTTTTTTTTGAGACAGGGGCTTGCTATGTATCTCAGGCTGGCCTACAATTCCATTCTCCTGGCTCAGACTCCCAAGTGCTAGGATTACGTGTGTATCATCATGCAAGCTCAGGTCTTATTTTCAAATGTGAGGTAGAACCAGAAAAGTTTAGACCTGGGCTAATTTTTCCTAATTACCAAGGCCAAACTCTCCTGAATTCTCTGGTCAGTGCCCATGACCTACTAGGTTTTCCACCCTATGAGAACAGAAGCTATTTTTGGCTTGGTGTGAACTCCAGAATTTCCTCTAGTGCTTTCAGGTGGTTTCCTCCTACAGAAACGCTGAACACTACTCAGCTGAAGTCTGGAGGCGACCCTATGCTGGCCTCCATGCATCTCTCCCTGCAGGTGTTCTGATCTGTATCCACTTTGACTCTGCCAAACTCCAGCTCTGTGTTCTCATTGCAAGGAGAGACTTCCTTTTCTTTTCTTCCATGTCTTACTTCCTCACTTTTTTACTGGATTTTCTTGGAAACACTTTCTACTAAATCCCTTTGAAAAAGCCACTTATTTCTCAATTGTTAGGATGGGTATGTATGAAGTTCATTGCTAGAGAGAGCAGCCCAAGTTACAGCCAGCTTTACCATGTGACCCTTTGAAGGCATGAATAACAGACTGTCTTTCAACTATTGCTTTTTCTTTGAAATGGTAAAGGCAACTGTAAAACCTATATGCTGGGGAAGGACTTGGGTCCTGGTGATGACTCCTACAACCTAATGACTTACTTATCTAATCAAATGTCCCCCAAATCTTTCCTTCTTCCACCAGCTGGCTTTCTTTGTTTCCATCCCACAATTCTACTTCACAGTACTTACACCCCAGCTTAATGTTTGTCTCTTTAAAATTTTTTCCCCTGCAAGCATTTGTATCCATGCTTCCTTATGAACCTCTTTCAGGTGGCTAAATCTCAACTGGTCCTCCAGTTGGTCCAAATGGTTGGTAGATCTTCATGCCACAGGACTAGTGTTCCTTACTTCAGGTGAAAGGGACATAGCCAACCAATGTCTCAAATACCAGCAAGATGAAATTCTAAGCTTGGTAAGACAAGACTACATCCTGTCAGATGTGGAAGGCAACTGCAACTTCCCTCCTATGAAAAGAATTCCTTTGAAGGAATGGGTCGGGGTTTCAGTGAGGGTTTCTCATGCTTACCAAGACTAACATCTTGGGCTGGGTTTTTGTTGTGAAAGGCTGTTTTGCATAGTGTAGGATGTTTAGCAATATCTCTGACCTCTACTCACTAAATGCCAAAACGGCCAGTTAAGTTGTGAAAACAAATTATGAGACCAGGGAACCGAGAATAAAAGGTCCTCTTATTCTGCATGTGATCTTTTGTTGGCAGAACTCTCAGTTGTTTCTTATGAGAAACGTCTCCCCCTTTTATAAAGAGATTATTCCTATGTTGCTAACCCTGTTTCTCTGAACAGAGTTCACATCAGTCTCTTCATTCAGCACTAACAAATACTGTTCTTTTGCCCACTCAAAGGGCAAAATGAAAAAGGAATGACTATTGAATGTTGTTGTGGGAGTGGGGTAGAAATGACTGGGGGTAGCTGACTTTCTGGGAATGTAATTTGGCAATACGTACTGAAACTTTCATGAAATATATGCATAATCTTTAAGCCTTAAGTTCATTTTATCAAAAGTGAATAAATGGAGAAGATATGGATTTAAAGTAAATAACAAAACAACCAGAATGTTCAACCGTAGGGAGACAATTAAATGATGGCACAGTCACACACACATGCTTAGAAAAAAGTCTGGAAGGCTGGACACTACGAATTTTAACCTTATCTTTGGGTGGAAAAATCATGTGTATTTGTTTCCTTTCTAACTTTTTTTCCCTTAAAATGAACAATGTCCTCCTTCTACAGAAAAGAAAAAAACCTGTAAGCATGGCTAACAGAGAGGACAACGAAAATAAGACTTTTGTCTTTTTGACTGTTCTGAGAATCCTTAGCATGAACGGTGGAACCCAGGAGCTACTGGGGCTCTTCTATTTCAAGAGGGGTGAGAAGTAAAAGATCTTCTCAATCCTAGCAATTATACAGAGCCTTCATGTTTTGGATATCTGCTTTTTCTTCTCTTGTATTTATCCATACAAAGTTTTAATTAACTCCTGAATCTGTAAGTATTCTAAACTTTTAATTCTTGCATGCAAAATTTACGTGTGAATAAAGTAAGCAACTGACTGACTTACTGGGCTGCAGGAGCCAGGGGGTAAAGGAAATGATGAGGAATCAGAGGCATATCCTAATGCCCACAGGTGAAGGAGCTCAGTCTCCCTTCCAATCTGAATATTAATGTATGGACCTGACAGGAAAACTATACCCTAGAACAAAGTGTGTCTAACAAACAAGAAAAGCTTTTAGGAAAAATAAGAGAAGGGGCAAAGACAAGTACAAAAAAACTGCTTCCTTTCTTCCTATCTCTAAAAAACTTCTATGTACAAAAGAACATAAATAACAGCAGTCTTATCTCTATCCTGAATGGACATCAAAAGAGGTGCTGGTTCCAGCATATCCATAACAAGCCATGCTTGTCCCAGGTTCCCTAATGAATAATATCAATGTAAAGCTGTTTTTCATGGCTATCACTCTCAGTAGGGTGCTAAGAGACTAGCTGCTTACCTTAGGTCAAAACACCTTCAGTAGTGTTAGGCAGCCATGCTCCAACATGCAAGAAATTCAGCTGAAAGTCATGCAGCCACAGGGAGGACTAAAGACTGTGGACCAAGGACACACACTAAGGCTCATCTAGGGGTGGAGAATTCTGCACAAGGTAATAACTAATCCTATGAGATAAACAGTAGTTCGCATACTTTCCAAAGAGTAAAACACAAATGTAGGAATCCAACGTTATAAAGTGTCCTAACTGATCCCTTACCATTTTATTCTGGCAGGCAGCTTGTTCTTGGGTAGTAAGGATGCATCTGACTCCAGTTAAGGGTGATTTTATAATTGTAGTCAATGGCAAACTCAACTATGCCCTCTGTCACCCAAATTCTCATTATCTTTTTATGTAAGATGCATTTATTCACTCTATTTCAGACCTTTTATTTTTCTTATTGTAGCAATAGGCTTTGATAAATACAAAAGATTCACGAGTACAAAAAATTCTGGATGGCTTTGTGATAGTTAAAAAAACAAAAAAAATTTTAAAGTTGGGTAATATTTATTTCTATATCTGACAATCTTCTTGAAATGTGGTTGTACAAAAGGTAAAAACTGTTTTACTGTGATTGTTAAAATTTTGATGACTCTTTTTTACTTGGTTCAGGAAATCTGTCTTATACATTCATTCTGGACAGATTTCTTTCCTATATTTTGTTATAGCCCAATTCCCTGCCACCTCAGGGTTTCAAAGATGACACACCTTTGTTTTTATAGTCAGCCTGTAATGTTCTTTCTGTCCAAAGGAAGATTCAGACAACAGCTCAGGAGCAAGAAAAGTTGGATTTATATTTACATACACTGTCCTTTACAATGTTAAAAAAACAAAAACGCTGAAAAAGAGTGATGCATATTTCTTATTAGTAATCCTACAAGGATTTAATCTTCATACTCATGTTGCAAATGAATTACATGTGATTAGCTTTTATTTTCCAAAGTCTTTATAAAAAGTTTTCTTGAAAAGACTGACTTTTCCTGTCTCAAGGACTGAGAATAAAAACATCTTCCTAATAACCTGCTGGACATGGAGAACTAAGATCTCCATGGTTTTTGTTCAGCAACTCTAGGTATGGCTGAAATTAAATAATCATAACCAAAACTTCCCTTTATTTAATCATAAAAAATAAAAATGTTGCCAGAATGTTGTAGACATTAAGACCAAATGAATAATGGAAAGCCAGATGAGAAACTATTTCACAGCTTAGATTTCTTTTTCCTCTGCTTAATAAGAAATAAATTATCATTGTTATCATCTTCCACGCACCTCTCCTTTTTCCTCTGCTTGCCCCGCATTCCCTCTTTGGAATGCTTGTCTTCCCTTGGCTTGTGGTAATGTGATGAATGGTGAAAGGACTTGTGAGGCTTCTGGGTTTTAAGACTGCTAGAAGAGTAGGTTTTTGGGCCCCGAGGAAAGTCCTCATCCACTTCATGATGCCTATCAGCCTTCCTGTGCTTCTCACGTTCTCTGTTCCTATTCATTTCTTTCTGGGTTTCTTTATCTTCTCGGGGCCACCTGTTGCTTTTCCTTGAGGCATGGCTCTTTCTCATATCAGGGTGGGGTCTTTTGCCCGCTGCTTCCGTATGCAGTCTCTTGAACTGCCTTGGAAAATCTCCATTCTTCTTGAGTTCTGGAAAATATAATCGTATTTTTGCATATGTATAATCCAGTCCATGTAGAGCTTTCACAGATGTGGAAATAACCTAGCAGGCTGTGAAGCTAAACATTTAAACAAGTTAACAATATAGATGTTCTAATTCCTTGCTAAGGTAAAGAAATCATTCACTAAAAATGGAATGGTTGTAGTTCTGTACTCCTGATTGCTAAAAAGGGAAAACATCCAAAAATCCAATGAGAAGTATTCTATCCAATATAGTTTAATGATGTTAAACAATGGAGACAAAGATGGTCTTAGTTTTGTGAAAAGTCATGTCTGACCAATTCAAGTTCCTTCAGTGATAAAGAATCAGCCCCTAAAGATAAGGTGAAGCAAGATATACAAGATGGTCTTTTGACAGTCTCATAAGATACTTATTACTCTCTGAAGATAAACTCTGGCCACAGTACTGAGAGCTGCCCAGGAGATACTGTACTGCCCAGGAGATTATTCCTCCAAAGAAGAGACTGCTGGCTTGGGAAGTGTGTATTTGTGTGTGTTTGTATGCATGTATCTTACAGGTTTTAGTACCTGTATTTTGTCAGAACATGATATACTATAAACACCTGATGTTAGTAATTCTGACGGAAGTAGGTGGGAGATGAGGTTACAGTGAGGGGTGAAAATTAAAATGTCCACAGTACCTTGAAAGATTAACAGGAGTGACCAATAAAAAATTCTAGCATATGACTTTTAGCATGAAATAAAAGTTCCAATGGATCATAGAGTGCCTTAAAGCGGATTTGTGTGTTAGAGTTATCAAAACTAGCTAAAAAAGAAAAATAACAGTTAATGCTTTTCCCAGATTATAAAAGTTAGAAATGCTCACTATAGAAAACTTGGAAAAAAGTAGAAAGAAAATAAGGCAGAAACCACTCATAATCCTTTAACTTAGAGATGATGTTTTCAGGACATCATCTTTCAGAAAGATTTCTTTTAAATGTTTCTAATTTAGTTACCTAGTAACTATCATTATGTATTATAATTTTCCTGCAGTTTAGATAAACTTTATATGAGATATAATATAAGCCATGCAGGAGCTATGAGAAGGAATTCTTTTATTTTCCCCAGAATTAATACCTTCATTTTGAAAAGAACCTGAACTCAGAAAGTCTAAAAATGAATAATGTAAAAAAGGGCAAAAGAGTCAGAAAACAGGATACAGAACAACTTGAAAAATATGACAATTTTACCCTAAAACACGAAAGTTAACTTGGAAAACCATCTTGAAGTATATACCAAAAAAAGAACAGAGGCAGAGAAAACAGACTTAAAAAACAAGGTATTAATTTGGTGAGAAAGAACTTTATGTTAGCAACTGTAAACACAGAAAACACAGGGGTGGCTGTGGACCTGGAGCTCTACTTGCAATGGTGGCCTTGAAGAACTGATGTACTAGGGGAAGCCCCAGGCACCATCTCCAGAAAAGCCTTCCTTTCCATGAAAAATATCAGAGAGATGCAAATGGAAAAACTAATTGCTTATCAAACAGAAAAATATCAAAGGAATCTTTAACACTCTGCATACAAAGTGAATAGCAATACATTCTTAAACATTTTCTGAAATGCTTACTCTGAGAAAAATATTTATTGTGAACAGATTACAACATAGCATTTTTGAAGTAGGGGCTTGGTTTTTGCAGATCAAGAAAGCTCTAGTTTCTATGATAATTATAAACAATTTTTATACCAACCAATAACCTTAAAGCAGGCAAATATAATGCAAGAACAAAACAAAACAAAAAAACCAACCCCCCCCCCCCAAAACCAAATTTAGAAACTACTGCAAAAGTCATCGAATACAAAGTTTAATAACATACCTTTTACTTTTCGTTTTATTCTCCGATCTCTCTCCTGGATTTCGTATTTGTCATCATAGTAGTAGATGAAGGGAGATGTCGGAAATGTCTGGTTAAACATTCGTCTTTCTGAACATTCCTACAAATTGTATTTGAAACTATGATTATCACAAGGTTGTACTGTTCAAAAAATCTTTTTGTGAGCTTCTGGGCCACCTTAACTAGAAATGAGCCCTGTATCACTGGAGTCTGCTGCTGTAGTCCTTGCTTGATGCTGGGAGGGGTCACCCAGCCAAATAACCCTATTGGGTTTTTATGTTATTCTTTAAGCTTGAGTTTTCTTTCCTTCTTTACTTATGAAACACTTATCTCTTTTGAACTTTCCCTGCCAAACCCCTCCCCTCAGTTCCAGTTATGAGCACTGGGTTATGGGTGCCAACTGCACTTACCTTGTCCTCTTGTTAGAGGGTTTATTTTATTCAGCCTTATGCTAATAAGGCTAAAAAGGCTTATTTGTCCTTTCCTTATCTGTCTCTTCCAATTGCCTTCCATCAAGTGCTTTTCCTGTTTCTCTGCCCATCCCCAAAATGTGGGTGTAAATTCTTAGCTCTTTTATCTAGACACAAGTAGTTTGTAAGCTTATTTTAACTCAACATTCACTACTTATAGAGTAGTGATTCTTATGGTGGGGTTACAGTGGGTATGTCTACTTTCAAAAGGTTCCCAGGTAATTTTGAGACACTGCAAAGGGAATGATCTTTTCTCCTTGTTCCCCCACCCAAGCTGAGATCACTCCTTTCACCCCTATCTCCAGGACAGTTCCCTCACTCTCATGACCCTGGTGATCCCATGGCTGATATTTCCCAAATCTACATTCTTTGGCCTGAACCATTCTGCATATAGTAGGCTTTTGCTTATCATAATATGTGACATGTATCTATTCAACAGCACTGTCTGAAACATTTTTTTTTTTGAAAGAGGCTCCCCTTTGGAAATTACCCATTTCTGTCTTCTGGCATCTTGGTCTAGAATTTATTTAGAAATGTTCAACATTTCTTGGCTAAGTACCTTTGACATCAAGTATTAGTCTTGTATTTCTAATACATCTGACCAAGGTGGTAGCCATACAGTTTATGTACTCAATTTGCTGTTAAGAGAATCAGGGTGGGGCGTGGTGGCGCACGCCTGTAATCCCAGCTACTCAGGAGGAGACAGGAGAATCACAGTACAAGGCCAGCCAGGACAAAGTTAGCAATACCCTATCTCAAAAACAAGCCAGGCGTGGTGGCGTGTGCCTGTGGTTCCAGCTACTCAGGAGGTGGAGGTAGAAGGATCGTGGTTCGAGGCCAGCCTGGGCAAAGTTAGGACGAGACTTTATCTGAAAAACAAACTAAAAGCAAGAGGACTGGGAGTGTGGCTCAAGTGGTAGAGCGCTTGTCTTAGCAAGCACCAAGCACAAGATGCCAAGTTCAATCCCCGGTATTAAAAAAAAAAGAGAGAAAGAAAAGAAAGAAGAAAACATGAGTCGTTCCAGATACACACTTAGGAAAGTAACAGAAACATGTTAGTCACTCACATCAAATCCTTACACTCCACCGTGTCTGACCTCTGCTTTTATCTTCAAGCTAGCTTTCAAAGAACCAGATTTTAGTTTTGTCAATACTATTTCGTTTTCTATTTCATAATTAAAAAAATCTTTATTATTTCCTTCCTTCTGTATCTTCGGATTTATTCTGTAGTGCCTTTCTGGACTGTTTTAGGCATTCTGGGATCTTGTAAGGTATCAGACAAACTTACATGATGTCACAAAGAGATGTTTGCATAAACCACCATCTATGGTGGCTCCAAGTTTCCATTTCCAAGAGAAAGGATACCATAAAAGACTTGGGTCTAAGGTTCTAATCATAACTGAAACAAAACCCTGCTAATTAATAACATAAAACACATGAAGGCACAAAACTCAATGCTACAGTCATACACAGTCATATTCAGAAAATTCTATCTAGTACTGTAATGATGTGGTACAAAGCAATTTTATCTTTAGTAAAAATTCTAGCCCTAAAATAAGAGCAGCAAATTATGATTACACAAAGGTATACTTAGCCAATACCCAAGTCAACAAAACCCTGTAAGAGTCCCAGCTCCCACTCACCCTTTCATAGCCTTCTGAAGCAGTCTCTTTGTACAGTGACTAGTGTTGTCCTTGCCTCTCTAGCTTGAGAGTGAGTGGAATTACAGAAGGGCAGTAGCATACCTTTCACATGAAGAATCTATTAAACAACATCTGTTGGGCTGAATTTCTGAAACTGAAAGGGAGGGGTCCTGAGACATCTTTACCACCTTGGATTATTTTGATCCTGTATGGTCAAGACTGATGTGACTACACATAACGTACACATACGTACTACAAATGTTTTGCAAAACTACATGTAAATTGTATTTTGATTATTCATTAGCTAATGGATTATCTTATCCATTAGCACAGACAATTGATAGATGGCTGTATAATTTATCTACTGTCCTGGACCAGCCACACCACTGATCTTCATTAGTGCTGGATAATCTAGAGTTCTTCCTCAATGGTGGTGATAATGCTGTCAAATTTGCTTTATTGGAAATGAAAACTTCTCTAACCTAGATTTCAGGGATAGATTTTAAATGCTTAATGTAGTTTCTACCCATACTAACAGGAGTGTCTAGTAAGCATCTCAATATAATTGTTTTCCTTTAATTGAACAAATATAAATATTAAAATTGTACTATTCTGCTTTAAAGATGTAAGCAAGCATAAACTGTACATGTGTGCGTTTGTGTGGCAGTGCACCACTTATGTGAGTGTGTGACTATGAACCATCTGAGTGTTGGCAACAAGAATAAACATACAGAGCAGTAAAGGTCTAGAGATAACAATTTTGTAAGACAAATCTTCTCTAGTTAGGTTTCAATGTGAATTCTAAAGAAGCGAAGTTAAGTATCCTGTAGGATCTCTCCATCTGTATCACCATACGATGGGTCTGACCACATTGGAAACAGCATCCAAATGTCAGTGCTGTACAACTTCTTTGCTTTGGAGATAAAGACTGAGGACCAAAGAAAAAAAGTGAGTAGTTCAAATCACCTGGTTAAGTCAGTAGCGGAGCAAAAATAAGAACTGAGGGCTGGGCGTGGTGGCACACGCCTGTAATCCCAGCACTTGGGAGGTTGAGGCAGGAGGATCGCGAGTTCCAGGCCAGCCTGGGCTACTTAGCGAGACCCTGTCTTAAAAAAAAAAAGAACAACAACAACAAAAAAATTAGAACTGAGGATCAGAGTCTCCTCTTGGCTTTCATATTTTACCCCTCACCCCCATAGTTCCAGCTAGCTGGATATGGAACATAAACTTGATCTGCTAGAAGACTGTCTTGCAGTTTTTTTTCTCCTGATCTTTCTGTCTCTCCCCACATTTATAGCACTCCCAAGGTCTATATTACTAAAGTGTCACAGAACTCATGAGGTGGCCTGCAGTACTTGCCCTTTCTAAAAACTCATCCCTCTATCCACATTGAGGCTCCCTAAGCCTCTGTATGTTTCCTGCCTCCAGCACTGGATCAGATTTGATGTTAGTTTCTGCTGATTTCTAGGCTGTTAGAAGCCTCCCTGGAGAACGTAAATGCATCTCTCCATAAGGACTTTCTCGTTCTGTGCCACATTGCCTGTTCTCCTCTGCCTCAAGATTCACAGTATGTGTGGGCTTGAGTCTGTTCCTAGCACATGAGCTGCTGGAGCTTTATTCTTAAATGTAGTGGCTGGCTAGGGCTCACACGTTCACCTGGCAGCAAGCAGTTTCTTCTGCTCTGGTAATTCAGGATCTAGAATATATAGCTTAGTCCCCTTAGTTGGACCTGGGAATAGGGAGTGTGGCACTTGCAGGGTGGGTGGGCAGCCAACGATGTGTTTCCACCATGAGTGTTAGGGACTGCATGTCAGTGACGAAGACTAAACTGAATATGGTGCCAGGGAAATTGGAGAAGAGAAAACCTAGAAACATGGTGTGGACGATCATGTGACACTAAGAGCTCACGAGAAGGTGGCCATGCTCTTGATGACTATTATTTATTTGACTGACTTTATGAGCTGCATTTGTTTTCCTGTACTTTTAAAGTAATTAGTAAAATATGATCTGTTAGTTACTCTGCCAGGGATGGAAGAAGTAAATCTGTTGAAAATACATTTAAGTCTTGCCTCTGAATGTTAGTTTGTAAACAAGGAAGTGTTCAGAGTTATATTCCTTTTGATTCATTTTTCAGCAGCCACTCCCTGACAACAGAATGCTTTATGCCCAGATGCCACTCAAACTTACGTGTCCATAATGGCCTTTTTGTGCACAGTTGTAGCAATACATTAACGCTGATTGTCCAGAAGGGGTCTTCGGCTTTTTGGGTGGTCCAGATTTGGTCTGAAACATAAATATTTGTGAGGTTTTAATAAATTTTAGCAGAAAGTTGAAACCCTGTCCTTTCCAAAATTGCTTTTTAGGTAAGAGAATCCTTATAAATGGTGCTCACATATGGAGTTTAATGTGGAGTGATAGTGTGGTGAAAATAGAGCCCTGGAGGCAGCATCACTTAAGGGGCAGACAAAGCAGCTCTTGAAAGGGACAGAGAAGAGAGGCTCAAGGATGTAGAGACACAGTAGAGCACAGTTACAGGCCTTTGAGAGTAGCTTCAAGGACAAACTGATTTACAGTGTCAACTATGGCAGAGAAGCCTAGTAACATGAGGACTAAGAAATATCCACTACAAGAGCAACAGTAAAGGTAAACCTATTACAAGAATTTGGAACTAGTGGGAAGGTAGAAAGAATATAAAAGGCAGTAGGGTGGAATGAAGGGATGTACACAAAGGCAAAAAAATTACAGAGAAGAGCAAAAGCCAGGGTAGTAGTTCTTCTGGAGAGAGGACAGCTCACTGGGCTTCAAAGCAGCTGCGATAATGTATTAAGTTGTACACATGTATTGCATGCACTTTTCTTATTGTGAAATAAGAAATGTTAAAACACTGACTACATATTGAAGGGGGAGAGTAGTTCCATATTGTTTTGAGAAACATGAATAATAATAAGAGGAGTAAGATGGAGCAGTATTTAGGGGAATTTGTTGGAGTTTGCTTTTCAACTGGGAGACCCCTGAACATGTAAGAAAGCTCGTAGAGATGGTGAAGCTGAAAACAGAGAAGAGACAGGAGGACAGAATAAGACTCTTAAAGGTGGTGGCATTAATCAAGAGGAGAAAATCTTAATTGTCGCTTCCTCCCTTTTTGGAGATGGAAGAAGAGAGGTAAGGATGGACATGAACGTGGGTAAATTTATTTCTTATGTTCTTTATTGGGATCCTCTAACAGAGTGCTAGTCTGTCAACTCTTTTATTTAAGATTGTGAACAGGTGGTTTGTGGGAGTTTTCTTGACACAGGAAAACAATGAATAGCTAATAAACATGTTCAAACAACTTACTTTCAGCTCTTAGTTCCTAAAACAGAAAACCAGATGTGTTATTTTTCTTGTTACTGTGACCAAATAGCAACTAAACAGTTGTTTCTGCTAAAACTTAAGGAAGGAAAGATTTATTTTGCTCAGTTTCAGAGGTTTTAGTCCATTATGATAGAAAGGACATGGTGGAGCACCTTACATCAGATAGGCAAGAAGCAGAAAGCAGCAGTAACAGGAAAGGGTCAGAGCAAGATATAGTCCTGAAGGACTTGCCCCCAATGATCTGCCTCTACCAATCACGCCCCACCTTCCACAATATCCGAGTAGTCTATTCAGATTTTGAATCCATCAATAGATTTAAAACATTTATTAGGTCAGATCCTCATGATCTAATCATCTATGGAGACAACCTCATAGACATGTCCAAAGGTGTGCTCTACTAATCTCCTAGGCAGTTCTTAATTCAGTCAAGTTGACAAGATTATGACAAACTGAGCAATCTTTTCTACTAAAAATGACCATGAATGCTACATAAAATGGCATTTACAACATCAGCTATTAATCGGGATATAATAAAAAACACAAATAACAAATGTCATGTATCCTCCAATTACAATGTGCTTCATAAATCAGGACTAGCTAAAACTCATCAAACAGAGCTTTAACAGGTATGCACATAAGCTATGTGTCACTCTGCAATTTTCTTCAGGTCGCAGAGCAGCAGGAAGACATGAAATTATTAAGCAGAAATCTTTTTCTCAATGTTCTCGGCAGAGCGCCTACTTACCTAGCAAGTGTGAATTCCCGATCTCAAACCCCAGTACCAAAAAAAAAAAAAATTTGTCATCTGAAATTTTATGTCATTGATATGACATAAAATTGCAGCCATAAAAATACATGCTTTGAAACCAAGAGATGATGTTATGGATGTGCTATTTTGAGGAAGTTCTTAAGAGCTACTGTTAGATTAAATAAAGACTATGAAAAGACTAGGAAATCCATTAAACTTAGCAATCAAGAAATTGTTGGTAACTGAAAGCAGTTTCATTTGAGGGGTTGAGGCACAAGCCAGATTATAATGGGTTTAATGTAAGTATAAAGATGCTGAGGAACAAACTAGGCTGTGGGTAGAGGGGAAGGGGACAAGTAGAGCAGAATAAAAGTCCAAGGAGGCTCCATAGTGATGTCTGCAAGAGTGCTGGGCATATGGCATGATTGTATGCATGCATTATTTCATTAATTTATTAAAAAATAATTAGTGAGTACCTAATACATGCCAGACACAATTCTACAGTTATGTAATAGAGAAGTGAATAAGACAAAAAGCATTACTGGCATCTCCAGTGTTGGAAGTCATACAAATAAAAACCAATAGCACACTCACACACATGGGTGCACACATCCCCTTTCTCATACACACATACATGCCTTGTATACACAAAATATAACATAGGGATACAATCAAAACTGAATTAACAAAAGAACAATGCTGGAGGTATCACGATACCTGACTTCAAACTACATTGCAAAGCATTAACAATAAAAACAGCATGGTACTGGCACAAAAACAGACATGAAGACCAGTGGAACAGAATAGAGGACCAAGATATGAAGCCACACAACAATAACCAACTTGTCTTTGACAAAGGCACTAAAAATATACGATGAAGAAAAGACAGCCTCTTCAACAAAAACTGCTGGGAAAACTGGTTAGCAGTCTGCAAAAAACTGAATCTAGATCCATGTATATCACCCTATGCCAATATTAACTCAAAATGGATCAAAGATCTTAATATCAGACCCCAAACTCTAAAGTTGATGTAGGAAAGAGTAGGAAATACTCTGGAATTAGTAGGTATAGGTAAGAACTTTCTCAATGGAACCCCAGCATCATAGCATAGATAAATGGGACTTCATAAAACTAAAAAACTTCTGCTCAACAAAAGAAATGGTCTCTAAACTGAAGAGAACACCCACAGAGTGGGAGAAAATATTTGCCAGCTACACATCAGACAAAGGACTGATAACCAGAATATATAGGGAACTTAAAAAACTAAATTCTCCCAAAACTAATGAACCAATAAAGAAATGGGCAAGTAAACTAAACAGAAATTTCTCAAAAGAAGAAATTCAAATGGCCAAAAAACACATGAAAAAATGCTCACCATCTCTAGCAATAAAGGAAATGCAAATTAAAACCACACTAAGATTCCACCTCACCCCTGTTAGAAGAGCCATCATTAGCAACACCACTAATAACAGGTGTTGGTGAGGATGCGGGCAAAAAGGAATTCTCTTACACTGTTGGTGGGAATGTAAACTAGTACAACCACTCTGGAAAAAAATTTGGAGGCTACTTAAAAAGCTAAACATTGATCTACCATATGATCCAGCAATACCACTCTTGAGGATATACCCAAAAGAATGTGACACAGGTTACTCCAGAGGCACCTGCACACCCATGTTTATTGCGGCACTATTCACAATAGCCAAGTTATGGAAACGCCAAGATGCCCCACTACTGACGAATGGATTAAGAAAACGTGGCATTTATACACAATGGAATTTTATGCAGCCATGAAGAAGAATGAAATGTTATCATTCGCTGGTAAAAGGATGGAATTGGAGAACATCATTCTGATTGAGGTTAGCCTGGCCCAAAAGACCAAAAATCGTATGTTCTCCCTCATATGTGGACATTAGATCAAGGGCAAACACAACAATGGGATTGGACTTTGAGCACATGATAAAAGGGAGAGCACACAAGGGAGGTATGAGGATAGGTAAGACACCTAAAAAATCAGACAGCATTTGTTTCCCTCAACGCAGAGAAACTAAAGCAGATACTTTAAAGCAACTGAGGCCAATAGGAGAAGGGGACCAGGAACTAGAGAAAAGGTTAGATCAAGTAGAATTAACCTAGAAGGTAACACACAGGCACAGGAAATCAATGCGATCAACTCCCTGTATAGCTATCCTTATCTCAACCAGGAAAAACCCTTGTTCCTTCCTATTATTGCTTATACTCTCTCTTCAACAAAATTAGAGATAAGGGCAAAATAGTTTCTGCCGGGTAGCGAGGGGGTAGGGGGGAGAGGAAGAGGGTGGGGGGGAGAGGGAAGGGAGGGGGAGAAGGGGGAGAAATGACCCAAACATTGTATGCACATATGAATAAAAAAATAAAAAAACAGAATTAAGTGAATAAGTCACTGGTGGTGGCTTAGATTATGAGTCATTGGGGTAAACATTCATTGGGATGCTTCTTTCTTATAAATGGAAAAAAAATTAGGTATGTGATGGCTGAGAAACACTATTCTAGACATAGGAACACGTAGTACAAAAACCCAAGTGGAGAAAGCTTACCACATTTGAGGATTTGAAAAGGTATCTGTACGTTAAGTGTAGTAGGTAAAGAAAAAGGAGAGGAGGCTCTAGAGGATGAGGAGAGACCAGATCACCTATGGCTCTACAACTGAGGGTAAAGAATTTAAGAATACTGGATTTAAGAGGTGTGAAAAGCCACTAAAGGCTTTTAAACTAATGGGAGGTACTCAATAACTAGTTGGTGACTATTATCAGGGACTGTAACTGATAGTAAAAATAATAATTCACTCCCCAAATAATAAATGCTCCTAAAAAAGGTATTTACCTATGTTTATGAATTGTTCTACTTTGTTTATACAATATGTAAGACATTGTCTAACCTACTCTTTTTTATTTTTCAAAAATTTTTTGGCAGTTCTGGGGTTTGAACTCAGGGTCTTGTGCTTGCTGGGCAGGTGTTCTACCACTGGAGCCATGCCAAGTCTTTTTTTTTTTTTTATTTAATTATTTTTCAGGTAGGGTCTTCCATTTTTGCTCAGAACCAGCCTAAGAACAGGATCCTAGCACCACAGCAGCACTCCACCATGCTCAGCTTATTGGTCAAGTTGGAGTCTTGCTAACTTTTTGCCTGAGGTGGCCTCAAATCATGATCATCCTGATCTCTGCCTCCTGAGCAGCTGGGATTACAGTGGTATCTGGCATTTCTTAACATTTTTAAATGGCCAAAAGAGAATATTTTGCAACATGTAAAAAATATTTAAAACACAAATTTCAGTGCCTATAATTTTATTGAATACAGTCACACACATTAGTTATGGATTATCTGTAGGTGTTTTCATGTTATAAGGCTAGAGTTATGATAGAGACCATAGTACCTGCCAAGCTAAAATATTAACTATCTTTCATTTTACAAAAATGCTGATTCTAGACTTCGAACACAGGAAGAACATTAGAACTTAGAACATAAGAACTTAGAATTAGAACTTAGAACTTAAAACATAGGAGGAAGTAGTGAATAAGTATACTCATTCATAGTGAAGGGGTAGACGTTAAAGACTCAAAATTCTAGCAGGATGCCAGTGGCTCACATCTGTAATCCTAGCTACTTAGGAAGCAGAGATCAGGAGGGGCAAATAGTTCGAGAGAGAACGGCTCAAGGTATAGGCCCTGAGTTCAAACCCGAGTACTTAGATTGCAGGCCATCTGCCATCATGCCTGGCTTAAAGCAGTAATTTTTAAACCAATAAAATGCCTTCAGTTCCCCACCTTAGAGGCAAACTGCTATTATTAGTTTCTTGTGTTCTCTCAGAGATAGTCTAGTTATATACAAGTATAAGGAGATCTAACCATCTATCTATATATATTGTATGTGTTTGTAAAGGGAGGATATATATTTGGCCTTTACAAAGACAAAGTATGGAAGGAAGAGTTCTCTAGAATTGGAGACAATCAAGGGCAAAATTGACTAAGTTTTGCAAAAAATCCAAAGTCTCAGATAAAATTCAGTTATCCATTGGAGAAGTGGCTCAAGTGGAATACCTGCCTAGTAAGTGTTCAAACCCCAGTTCCACCCCCCCAAAAATAAGGGGGGATCATGTTGTAATCCTGGTACCACTAGCTATGGAACCTCAGCCAAGCTACTCCTGAAATGGTTTTGCTTCATTTTACTCATCTGTAAAATGGACATGATAATAGCAATGGTGCTCCCTCCTAACATGATTGTAAGGGAACATGAAACATTTGTAACTGGGGAAATCTGACTACACGATCACTTCCTCCTTGAAATACTTTTCTTTTTGGGGAGAAGGTTCAGTACTGGAACATAAACTCATGGCCCTCATGCTGGCTAGGCAAGTACTTTACCACTTAAGCCATATCCCCAGCATTTTGCTTTAGTTTTATTTTTCAGATAGGGTCTTGTGTTTTTGTCCCTGCTGGTCTCAGACTGTGATTCACCTACTCATGCCTTCCTTGTGGCTTGGATCACAGGTGTGGACCACCATGCCTAGCTTATTGATTGAGATCGGCTCTTTTTGCCCAGGCTGGTCTTGAACCTCAATCCTACAAAATCTCTGCCTCCTGAGTAACTAGGATTAAGACCTGCATTAAGCCTTGAAAGTTTTTTTTTTTTTTTTAAACTACTTTTCAAGAAAACACACTCCTGTTTTTTTTCTACCTTAACTGGCTGTTTCTTCTCCAGTCTCCTTACTATTTCCCATCCTTCTACACTGGAGTGGTCCAGGGCTTGGGTTCAGTCATTTTTTTTTTTTTTAAATCTGTCTGGTACTGGCTGCATGCTAGGCAAGTGTTCCACCACTCGAGCCATGTCCCCAGGCATTGGGCTCAGTCATTTTTCTTCTCTTATCTAATCCCATCTTTACCCTGGTCACTTTAGAATTCCTATCTTCAGCCCTGATCTCTAAAGTCTACACTCATTTTTTATACTAGAATGTCTAATAGGCACCTCAAATTTACTATGTTAAAATCAAATCCAGCCCTGCCCCTACTCTCAAATATATTCCTCCCATTATCGTTCTCATCTCACTACCCCATTATCGTATCTCATCATCACCAATTCTATCCTTCCAGCTGTGTAGGCCAAAAATTAGCAACAGGACTTGTCTTTCACATGTATTTCACACCCAACGCATCCACAAGGCTTTCTGGCTCTATAAGATACATCCAGTTCTTCCTAGCCCACCACAACACTATTATCTTGGTCTGACCATTCATCTCTCATTTAGATGACTACAAGGGCCTCATAACTGGTGTCTCTGCTTTTATCCCTGTCCCTGTGCAGCCTATTGTCAAAACAAGGATGATCTTTTCAGCACATATATCATGATGTATCATTTCTTGGCTGAAAACTCTAATAGCTTCTCCTCTCCCCAAGAAAAGGCCAAGATTTTAGAATGGCTTACCATTTTCCTTTCCCATCTGTTTAACTTTGCCACATCTTGGAGCATGTCTCATTATCTCACTGATTGTTCTCTGAATACTTTAGGCAAGCTTCCACCTTAGGGTTTGGCACGAGCTGTTCCATCTGCCTGGATCATTCTTCTTCCAGATACAAAGATATTCCACCACCTTCTTCAAGTCTTGGCTGAACAGTCATCTTCTTAGTAAAGCCTTATTTAAACTTGCTAGCTCCCTCCAAGTGATGTTCCCTATACCTCTTTCCTTTGAAAAACACCAGAACCTCTCCAAACAACCAACTGCTGCAAACAAAAAAGCACCCCAAATCTCCATGGCAGTTATCATACCTGACATATTAAATATTTTACTTGTTTTATCTACTCACCCCAGATCTACCCACTATGCAAGGAGAAAGTACATTCTGTGAGGGTAAGGCATTCTGCCTGCTTTTGATTATTGCTGTACCCTAGTTCTTAGGGCAATTATATAGTAAAAGTTCAACAACATAGCTGGACACCAGTGGCTCATACCTGTAATCCTAGCTACTCAGGAGGCAGAGATCAGGAGGATTGCAGTTCAAAGCCAGCCCCAGGACAAATAGTTCTCTAGAGGCTATCTTGAAAATACCCAATAAAAAAGGCCCAAGTGGTACAGTTCCTGCCTAGCAAACATGGGCCCCTGAGACAGTGGTACATGCTTAGACAAAATCAGGAAGGAATTAGTGATGCAGAGACTAGGAACTCAGTCTTACAAATACCAGGGATGAAGAGACCCTTCTTAATCAAGATTCTGAAAGCATGTTTCATGTTGACACTTGTTATTTTATTTTGAAAGTAATCTCAAATATAGTCCCACTATTCATTTATGTCCCTGGATGAAGTATAAACATTTGGATTTTCATTCATCTGAATAATGTCGCTATTACTAATAAAAATAGCAGTAGCATTTATACTGTTATAAAATTCAAAACTATTTCACAATAATTAATTAGTAAATGACATGACAATTGCTATATCTATATGCTCTCATTTAAATAAACTATCAAGTACTAGGAGTTAATAGGAATGAAATCAGCCTAGATCTTACCTTAATTAGAGAATATTTCTATATTAGAATATAGTACTGAAAACTCAATAATGATTTTCAGTGGACAAGTTTTCCAACTATGATCTAACAAAAATCTTTCAGCTATTTAAAGTGTTAGGAATATAAATTTTGACTCAATACTTCGGCCTTGGAGCATGTCTTTATTTTTAATTAACAGTAAAGGTCCAATTTAAAGCAGAATGTGTCAACTGATTAGCTCTAGGTTCAGGGTTCTGTCATATGTGCCTGTAGTGCTGACAAAAAGTTAAAACACAAGGGAATGAATACAGCTTTTTAGAACTTTTTTGAAGTCAAAAATGTATCTAAAGACTTTGACTCAATGGATACCAAATGAACAGGTCTTTTTGTTTGTTTGTTACCGACATTTAAATAATCTGTATTTGTAGGGTGATATCTTGGAGATTACTTTACTATCAATATATAGAAGTAATAACCTGGTAGATAGCATTACCTATGAAAGGTCCATCCCATCTGCTATTCTTGCTGAAAGCTTTTCATGCACCAGTAAACTCAGTAAATATCAGAAGATAAAGCATAAGCCTACCACGCACGGATTTACTCCTAATGTCTCCTCAAAGTGCAGCCCAATGCAACGATTACAAATGATTTTCTTCTAATGTCATTTTACATAACCCTTTTTTCTGCATGAGTAGCTAGTGTCGAATGAATGAATGAATGCCATTAAAACAGTTAATCATTATCTGGGACAGTGTCCTTACTCTCTACACTACTAGGAATCTCCATGACAAAGGCCAAGAGATCAAAATGCTAGGGCTGCCTCAGTGTCCTATTTCTAACAGTAATTTTTTATGCAAATGAACCTGCTGGGTATCTCCCTCAGTGACCTTCAGGTGCCTTTATCTAAACTGACTTTGATCTAGTGAGGACTTGCATCAGTCCAAGCTCATTGCTATATAGGTTATGCAATCAATTTCACTAATTAAGGGGAATTTTCTACTCTTGTAAACACAAAATGGATTTATTTTTATAATCATATACACTGAAAGACTATGTTTTATTTATTAATCCAGTTTTCATAGGAATATTAAAAAACATAAAATATTTGAAGTAAATGCATCCACAACAAAATATAATATGGAGAAAAGTAGAGCTTAGTTTGAATATTTCTGAACAAGTCGAATTTATACCTCTATCTCTTCAATCACTATTATTTTTATGTTTGAGAACAATCTTATTCTTTCAAAATATTTCCAAATCAATTTGTTCTTTCAACAAACTCATTAATAACACAAGTTTTTCCTCAATAATATATTGGGCTGGTGGAGTGGCTCAAGTCGTAGAGTGCCTGCCTAGCAAGTGTGAGGCTGCAAATCTAAACCCCAGTACTGTCAAAAATATCCCCCCCAAACAACAAAAATACCTAATAATGTATTTAAAAAGTCCAGCAAAAGTAATCAAATGGTATTTCTCAAGAAAATGTTTCTCCAAAAGAAAAGTTTATAACCAGAGGCCATTAGTAGAAGCAGTCTATTGGCATCAATTTGACATTTAACCAGGAAAAAGTTTCAATTGAAAATATACTTTTTTTTCCCCTGTATATTGGTTACCTTATAGAGATCAGAGAGTGTTTTCTAAATATTGTGTTTAGTTTTATAATGAGTAGGTAGGTAAAGGAGAGAAGTTCTCCCTTTCCTTGGGCATTATTTAAAACATACATAACAACAGAAATGTAATCAGCACATATTCAAGGAAAAACATCAACATCATTTGGGACCTAATAGAATCAAAGGGAGAAATGTCAAAGCTGAACAAATAATTTTTATAATGGGAACCAAAGCTGAGTCTGTGAGGAGGCAACAGTGATGACCCTGTATATGCCAGCAGCGCACAGGCTGATGATGTCCTCTTCCCTTGAATGGTTTTCCGAACTGGATTCTCACACCTGGGATCTGAACTCCAGGACGATTTCTACCATGGTTTTGGACAATGCCTTACATTTGCAATGTATTACTTCCCTTTGAGGAATACTGGGAGAAATTTTTCCCCAGGCTAATGGCTTTGAAATTATTTTAAAACAATGCTTTCTTTATGAAGTTTTTAAAGCTTTTATTTTTTATTAGTGAAAAAAAGAACTCACCTGTATTCCAGTGAACATTGCTACTAATTTCCTTTACATCCTAAAAAAGGAATTAACACTGTATATAAAAATATATATGTTTTTGTATGTTAAAAACCTATGTCATAGAGCCAACAGACTGCCAATCCATTCAGTAATTCCTTAATTAGGCAGATTTTTGAAACATGTATTATAGACACAACAGACCGGAACGTCTTCTTTGAAGCATTTTCTAGTCTATCGGGTGATTACATCATTAAGGCACACATGCTACGTAGAAAAATCCTTATGAAAATTCATGAAAAAATGTACAGCACATCATTAGCATGCAGCAGACATGTATGCTTTTGATATTTTTCTCTGTTTAAAAAACAAAACAAAACAAAACTACATGAAGCAATTAGTCCAGGTCATGAAAACATGAGAAAGGTACCAGATACTGGTGAAAAGGAAAATTACCCAAAACTGCATCTCTCATGGTTTAGCTAAAAGTAATTTGCTTTATTGGAAAATACTCTTAAACAGCGTTTGTTGGAATTGCAGCAGAATAAAGAGTGCTGCTTTATTGACTTGGTATTGCCAACATACACTTAGCTTCCTCCTTACTTCTATTTTCGATACACTTAAGTTTTACAAACCCATTGGTTGCAAAGTTGCAAATGACCAGTAGAAAACTCAATAATTAAGGCCTTGCACTGCTGTATGTTTGTATACTTATGTCTTCATTTTATGTAATTAAGAGTTTAAGGGATTCCTTGAGTGTATCTTTTTTAGCAAGTCAAAACTATGTTGAAGTAATATGAATAGATATAAATTGTTGGTACAATTCCAAAATGAAAAGACAGCATATTTACAACACTAGGCAAAATATAAAAGACAATACATTTGAAGACTAAAATAAAAGAAGCATAAGTTTTATAAAAAAAGAATTATTAAACTAATTTAGGAATCTTCCTTTTTATAAATGAGACACTTGATCCACCCAAAACCCTCAACAACAAAAAAGAAAACCTTAGTAAGTAGAGAACAATGAACATATGCAAGACAGTAAGGATCACTGTAATTCACTCTCTGAATGCTCCAAATCTTCATGGCTTAAAAAGCGTCCCAATTTTCTCTAAAAGTAGTGGCATTTATTCACTGGGCCATAGCTAATTTTACATGAATGCAAAAATGTTAGTTTAAGTTTAATTTACCACCCTATTTAAATATTTCCAATGTAGCTCTCAAACTGCAGAGCTATCCCTCTATTTTAATTTTAAAGTAAGTTAGCAAAGGCTTCCTTCTTAATCCCCAGAGACTACCTACATAGTGACACAAACGCACAAATTTATGACAGCAACATAAATGCTCTTCTGAAGTAATGTGCAACATTAAGTGAAAATCGTTTCCTGGAAAGATATTATAGGTATCTATATTTTATTTGCCATCTTAAACATATCTAGGTCTTTATGGCCTTATTTTAAAAATGTATTTCCTTTTTATATTTCCTGGTGCAAATGGACTGCATAAATAAGCAATGTGCTATGAGGCTTCAGACCAGCCGATAAAACCTTTCAATTTTCATGCCAGCTTCTTCTTTTGTAATTCAAATCCGCCTGGAAACTGGCAGCTCTGAAAACTGAAACAAGCACTGCCACAAATACCTTGTAATGCTATCGACCTTGTCTGCCCATGCAGTGAGAAAGGGGGATGCGTATGTGTCTGCAGCCATCCAGATAACACAACTCATTTTTTTGGTGGGGGGGTTTGGGGTGGGGATAACAGAAGCCAGGCCCAGACTGTGCACCAAAAGCAGTCATTACCAGGCAAGCTGGAGAATAAGTCTCTTCAAAATACACAGTGCATTTAAAAACCATATATGAGGCTGAGCCACCGCTGTCATTACCAATTTTAATTTAGCTCCTTCAGTTTGCCAGCCAGATAAACTCTTTAGTGCTGTTTTTTAATCTATTTGCCACATTTTATGTTTAAGATTATATAGTAATATGGACAGGAGAAGGAATCACTTTTAGAGGAAATAAAGAAATAGATCCGCTTATCGGCGCCCATCAGAAAGTTCATTAATCAGCCAGGCTTTGTGCCCTCTAAATTGAAAGGTTAAATAATCCTCTCAGGAATATTTCTCGGCCCCTTCACCAATTGTCCAGAGAGGAGCTGCCATTCATAGCATGTGGGATCGGTGACAGGGTATCTTACCACTGTTTGGACCCCAAACAATGATGGACAAATGGCCTGGTTTACAAAGAAACCTTTTAGAACACAGATGGAAAAGGACCACAAGCTTTGATGCAGAGTGGAGGGATGAGGAGGATGTGAAGAGAGGATATAGGGGGAAGGGACAAAAAAAGAATAAACACATGTGAATTCATGGATATTTTATCTGCATATTTATTGGGGTCACCTATAAAACAGGGAAATCTCATTTAATATACATCTTCCAACCATCTGAAATGCTGAACATATTCAAATATGCTCAGATTTTGCATTCAACTATACATAAAACTTCATTCAAAAATTATAGAACAGAACCATCTCTCTATTATATTTACTCATTATTACACAGGGGATCCAAACAAATTCCAAGATTTTCATTTTGACCATAACTCTATATATAGACTTACAACCCATGGCATACTGCTTTATTAAACGGAACTACTGTTAACTATCAGTGAAAAGGCAGGGAATTCCATAGCTTCAAGGACCTGTTTCAAAGGGGTGAAGTAATTCTCTTTTGCTTTTATAACATGTCCCATATTACCCTTTGCTTGTCTTAAAGTAAGGAATCAATGTAGAATAGGAATGCTCTTTAAACACTATCACATGTACTGTGAAAGCACGTAATTTTGAGTTTTGCTGGAAGTGCACAGAATACAGCTGGGATTCTGCAGAACTGATCTAGCTCTTATAACACAACATTTTGCTATGAAATCTGGATGGTTTCAGGCATTGTCATGTAAAGACATAAAATAGTTTTACCTGAAGTACAAAAAACTGGAATGCTATTGTTTCCTTTCTCATCTGATTAAAATAAGCTCTCTACCCTTAGCAGAAAGTACCACAATCGTTGTGTATGAATTATTGAGTTTCATATTATTCTCATTGTACAGGAAGCAAAGACATATATGCTATTTGCTTATGGCAATTATATTCAGATGACACTGAAGTTATTATTTAAGAGCATTTATTAGCTAAATAGATATTTTTCAAAGTGATATCATTGCTGCTGCTTTTATTATTTTGGTGCTGGGCACTGAATCCAGAGCTTTGTGCATGCTAAGCATGTGTTACATTTTTATATGTAATATGTATTTTACACAATCATTTCATTAGCAAAGGAAGTAACTTAAAAATATTTTTGTGATCTAAGGGTTGGAGGCATGGTTCCAGTGGTAGAGTGCGTGCCAAACAAGTGTGAATCTCTGAGTTCAAATCCACCAGTACCACCGAAAACACCTGTGATTTAATCTTAAATGTTTTTGTAATGATTTTTAGGTAAGTCAAATTAAGAAAATAATTTAAATTTGCTATGCTTGATTAAAAGTTTCTCACTTAAACACATCTGTAATCCCAGCACCGAGGAGGCTGAGGCAGGAGGATGATGTGTTCTAGGCCTGCCTGGGTTACATGGAGAGAACCTGTCTTGCTGGATGAGTGGTTCAAGCAGTAGAGTGCCTGCCTAGCAAGTGTGAGGCCCTGAGTTCAAATCCCAGCACAGACAACGAGGGGGGAAAAAAAGGTACACACCTACATTTTTGGAAAGAAATAAAACAAGTATAAATAATTAGAAAATGAAAACTGAGGTAAATCATCTTATTAACAGAAGATACTGCTCTAAATATTTTAATTTCAGTAACTGTAAGAAAGAAACATTGTTAGGACACTGACAGTCTCCTTGTCTCAGGTAAAAGACATTACAATAATCTGAACTTGGGATAACAGCCCAGAGTTTATCTTTACAGGTGCAGACGTACCTATGGACTTCCATGTCAGACATTTTGTGAAACTTACCATTTATCATTTCATTGCATACTCACAAAAATCCTATTAGACACTACTCCCATTTTTCAGATGAAGAAACTGAGGTTCTTACCTCAGCTAAATATTTTAACGTTTGCACACCTAGAAGAAGAATCAAACACTGAACCAAAGTACAATTCCAAACATGGCATTCTTTCCCCATATATTATGATATAAAGTGCTCTTCAATAATTTCTTCAGAAATATACCTGCCTTTTTAGTCAAATTTTGTAGCACAGTTTTCTAAGGAGGAAATGTGGAAAACTGTAAATGGAAATATAAGAGATCTAAGATAGATAAAATTGAGATTTTATTATATAAACAAAGTCAAGACACAACCTAAGACAGTTCTTCTAAGTGCAAAGAAATGTAGACTAATTCACAAATATCTGTAAAGGAACATATTCATATAAAGTGGATATTTGTAAGAATGGATAATAATGTATACAGTAGATTCAGTTCTATATGATTGTTGGACAGAGGAATGAAGATAATCTGGTAGCTGATATGCACATGAATTATTTATTTTCCTTCATATAATATTTTTGATATCTCCTAATAACCAGAATTGTTTAGTGTATCAACCACAAAATGGCTGGAAAACTGTTTATAAATATACAAATCTATGTATAATTTCCATGACTTTCTGATAAGCAGGCATCAAATGACCAATGAATTTCAGGTCAAAAAGCTGACCAATTTGAACAATGATTCATTAACTTTTGGTTACTGAAAAGACAGTGCTTTTGAAACTTTAAACTTAATTCAACTTAAGTTTATACCAAAACAGAAAATGCAACACAAGTTCAGAGACATTGCTATGTCAGGAGGTCAAGGGTCCTTTCAGGAGTCTTTTCTTGTAGATGACTCAAATTACTGACCCATACTCTTAAAGGTCATGGCTGATCATAACTGTAATTAACTGATTCCTAAATACTTAGACCTGATAGGAATTACTGTAATCTCTCATGTCACTCACATGCATCATTATTAGAAGGAATGCTTCATACAAATTTCATTGGTCTAGTAGACTTTATACCTGAAAAATGTTTAAGGAATGTCATGAATCACTTGTTTAAGGTACATATGAAAAGTAATCACTCAAATATACTAAAATTAGTCTCCATAATATTTGTCTACTTTTTATGAATAGGTAACATGACAAAAAGAGGCATTAGTCAGAAGTATGCTGCATGAATTCTGAAAAGATTTGCTTAGATTTATATTCATTTTTGTTCTAACAGTGAGTTGTGAATAAAAAAGGACAGTTTTTTTGGGATTATATGAATAAATGTGTTTCTTGAGACAAAAGAAAAAAATTTAGAGTGCTGTATGTAAAACTATAGGCACTTAGAAATGGAATTTAATTACAATATTTAATTATTAAGAAGAAACTGTCCCTATAATGACTAAATAAGAATTCCTTTGTAAGCAAAAGTGAATATACCTAAGGAAGAGAGAAAAGGGTAAGAAAAAGTCTAAATGTAACTTTCCATCTTTCTGTCATCCTTTGGAAAAACATTTATTAACATAAGAAAATGAATGACCACAGAATTTCCTTAAAATTCTAAAATAGAAGTAAAACTTGGAGCTCATACAGTAAATATGTTAAGTCCAAAATGCACTAGTCTTTTTCCCCCAGTCACCATGGGCGAGACAAAAAAAGCACAGGGTGTTTTTCTGTCAAATGAAGAAATGGAGTTATTGTTTATAGAACTTCAGGTTTAATTAATTTATTACTGAGTAATATGTACTAACTAAAGGATGAACAAAAACCATTATGACTGGTGATTAGGTCATAAAAGATATTTAGAAGATGGCAAAAGCATAGCTGCTTCTGTACCAAAACATTTGTAACAAATCTTTCCTAAGTTGTATAAATGTTGCAAGCTTTTCATTGCTTCATTATCTGAAACACTTACGTCTACATTATTATCATAAAGCACTTTATACTATTTAAATGTATTAATGCAAGGAAAAAACCTACCTAAAATATGCCATAGAAATTTCCCATTTAAGCCAAATTAATTTTTGCATTAAAATACTGAAAATCAAGAAAGCTGAGAATTCTCTTTAAAGGAATGGATACCTCGATATTCTTTTCAAAAGAAAATACTAACATTCTTCCATGTGCTTAAGTAAACTACATACAAATCTAAATAATTTTATTCTATGCCCATTCAAAAATATATATACATAACTTCTTAAGGTCTGACAGAACATGAGAGGAAAAATAACATGCATTTGTAACTCATAGCATTCACTTATTTCCACTTTTCTTTACAGGAAGCATTTTAGAAAACTGCTTTTTAGTGATTTGGCATAAATTGTATTCAGATACATTATATTTATTTCTAAATGAATCTCATTCATTGAGATTGAGAATTCATTGAGATTGAGAGACTGAGGTTTCATTTGATTGAAAGTTGCATTTTCCAATTTCTTCCAATGATAAGTTCTGGCAAAATGTGGTCCAATATGCTGGTGAAATAAATATTTTTTAAAAATCAGTTGAATTGTTCCATAAATGTAGTAATTGTTTCTTACACTAAATTCAAAATGTTGTGAGACTGAAGTAAAACACTGCTAGCACAATTCTGACACTAAATACTTAAACATGGTAAATATTTAAAATAAATACAAAACTACAAGATTTTCTCTCTGAAAAATCTCTAAATATTTTGGTCACTGTCTAAATAGTCTTCCTACCACAGATGGAATATAAGCAAGATAAGTCATCAAAGATTATTCAGAAAATTCTAGTGGGAGCTGGAGGTGTAGTCCAGCAAAGAGCACGTTTAGCATGCGTGAGGCCCTGGGTTCAATCTCTAGCACCACATAACCAAAATGAAACAAACCAAAAAAATCCCTCTTATAAAGAGGAAAATACAGCCCTGAAGTACTACAAAAGAGATGTGTACTTTTTCAATCATCACAATCATATTAACTTTAGTAGTGTTTTAGTATTAAGAGCATTTTTTAATGAAAATTAATCCTGAAATTTAACATGATATCTCAATACCAACACTTGGTCAATCCAAACACTGAAACAACAAATATCTGCATATCTATACATCAATATATATCTCCTTATAATTTATTTAAGAGTTCTTCAAGCTGGCAAAGTAAACTCAAATATCAAGACAAAAGTTTCCAAAATGAATTTATGAAGTGTTTATGATAACCTATATGTCAGGCCCCCCACAAAGAAAATTTGTTTTGAAAAACTTAAAATAAGAGTGAGAAGTAGGCTTCGTTCTATTCTGGAGTTAACGTTTTAAACCACCATGTTTAACCAGTTCTATTCTCTCAGATTTTGTGTGTGCGTGCTGCACTGGGGATCAAACCCAGGGCTGTGTGCATGCCAGGCAAGTTCTCTACCACAGAGCTATATCCCAACCACTCTAGTGCTATTCTCGTACACACACACACACACACACACACACACACTTACAAACATGCATACACTGACACACTGACAAGGTAGACCTCTCTCAATTGATGCATACTATGTGGATAGGGTTCTTGTGGAACCCTTAGAAAGACATTTAAGATTTCTAGCATACACGCAATTAAGACAGAAGTATTGTCTTCTATGAAAAGATTATGGCTTGAGGTAGACTTTGAAAAAGTCTCATTTTAAATTATTTAAAAAAACCTTTCCACTTAGCATTAGGCAGTTAGAAAATTGTTATCTACCCTATCCTACGTCAAAATCCCAGGATAAAGATTTTTTGTATGGTTATAGCCTCAGAATTTTCTTATTCCTTCCTTCTGGCCTGTAAAAAATAGTTCTAAAGTTAATTTCCAATTGATATTTAGGGGCACCCACTCTGATATATGGCATGGAATTTGTTAGAGGATAAAATTCTCATTTAGTATAAAACTCATACTGTGAAGACATTCTTATATTATGAAAACAGAGTGGCAAAATGGAAGGGGATATTGTTAACCATGGTCCATGACATATACTCTGCCTTTTCACTGGCTCAGTAAGACTACTACTGATTACTAGTAAACTCTGGCCATAAGCCTTTCCTGAGCCAGAAATGAAGGCAAGGAAACTCATTTCTTTTTACTAAATATTTTGATTTCTGAAGTGTGAATTCTAAGCACTCTAAACATTATATATAAACATTTAAAACTTAATTCTTATAAAAAATAAAGCTGTATCTGCTTCCTTAACCTTACACCTATAATTAAAATAAAAGGTAGGCAGAGCTGTAATACATTTTAACAGTGTACACAAAGAAACCCAACTGCAAAATTAAACATAAAAGACCCAGTGTCTTTTTGGTTCTTAACACATACAGCCTCCAAAAAGTAAACTCCATGTTACTTTTTAAGTAAATAGATTAAAAACAAGATTAACAAAAAGTCTATGGCATGTCAAATTATAGTTTCTACTAGCTAAAAACTGTTACATTGGCTTAGGATTTTTAAAATATAAATGAGACTAGAAAAGACAGGATGAGGGAAGGGACTTTCCTTCTTGAATAGTTAAAGGGTAATTTTTATCTAAAAGGGTTTATTTAAAAAAGAAAAAGGAACATTCAAAGTTAGGCTTTACTAAAAATCTGAAAATAAGGTAGAAATTAAAATGCAAAAATAGGGCTATACTATTAAAAATTTAAAAGTTCTAGAACATTTTTTAGAGGAGGTAAAATATATAACTATTTGAGGAAATTGTGTAATTGCTAAATAAAAATATTTATTATTTTTCCCATGTAGGTCTCCAAATCAACAATTTAAAGACATTAACTTAGATGTGATTTTAAAACAAATAAAGAAAAACAGCACAGCCAAAGAGCTGTAGGATGTATGTATTTTAGAGTTTTATTAGCATGAACATTTTGGAATCTTACTTTTGTACTAATGTAGTGAAGTCAAGTTTGGTTAAAAGATACTTTACTTAAATGCAAGTTGTTAGAGAGACTTCATTTTATCTCTCTCAAGAAATTGCTGAAAATAGCTAACACTTCTGAGCCCTCTTTTTACTTCAGAATATGCTTTAAAGAATATTGATTTTGAACATTACACAGGTCCACTTATATTAATCAACTTCATCATCTTTCTTATGTGTTTGAAAAATAATATTGTTAATCTACAGACTTCTTTTTTTTTTAAAAAGTGATTTCTATATAGATCTTAATTTGTAGTTGCTAAAACTCAAGTTTTTCTACAAATGACCTTTTAGTCCTACAGGTTGGGAGGCAGATAAAAAACATTTCCAAACTGGCTGTTTTAATAACACCTACCCCCCCAGCACAGTTCCTTTGGGGTAAGAAGTACACACTTTTTGGTTAGAAGAAATTGATCAATGATGAGGTATAAGAAGTAGCAGAGTTTTAAATATACTAGTTTAAAAGAATACACACTTGTAATTCTAGTTCCTTACTTGGTCACTGATTTGACTGATGCCACATGTGCATGTGAAGGCTACTGTGAGTCAATAGATGGCAGTCCATCGCCTAGTGAAAGAGCTCGAGGTGACTAAAAGCACGCATCTTGCTTTCACTCAACACTGAACTCTGCCATATGCAGATACATGCTCAGATATTATCTGCATGCTGATAATTTAAATAATTATCAGAGTTTTTTTAGACAGACTGATAAAATATGCACACCTATAAGCATACTAGTGATATATTTATACTTGCATAATAAACTCATCAATTAAAACTTGATAATTATGAATTGTGATAGTTATTTCAGTATTATTTTGAAAAATTAACCAGTTTGGGACAAACTCAAATGGAATTTGGGAACAAATTCAAATGGAATTTTTTATACCTAGAGATAGAATATATTACATTTCACTAATGATAAATTCTTTTAGTTTTTATTTATTTTTTCCCATTCTTTTTACAATTTATTTTTCTGAAAAGCTAAACCATTAAACAAACCTTCAAAAATTTCTGTTGTACCTGAAACCAATGTTTACCCTTCAACAATACTTACATGAAGTGTAAATAAAGAAAAAAGTGGCTTTACCCCACAGCATTTCCCACACTTTAAGTTTTCAAATTTGGAATTCTACATAGAGGAAAAACTAAAAGAAATGCAATGCCAATACTATGAGAATATTGGTTAATAAGAATAATGGTGAAAAATATGCTATATTGTTACAAACTGGCTTTGTGATTTTGGTAAGTACAAGATATGATTAGATTTTAATCAATTTTAGGCAGTAAGGACTTTGTTATATTACATTAAGATAAAAATTGCTACATAAGCACAAATACAATGTGTTTATATAAATGACATATTTCATAGTATGTGTAATATATGTGAGAATGTGTATTTCTTTTGGTATAACACTGAAGCTTCTAACCAATACTTATTTAGGATCTGAAAGATAGCTGAGGAATTACAGCTTTCTAACTGAAAATCTTTCAAATACATAATGATAGCAAAATGTGAAAACAAATGACCTGATATTATTCTTGGCTTCCTGGGCCTATGATAAGCGGGAAATGAGTCTACCTGTTGGTTAACTTTATTTCAGTAAGAGCAAAGTAGTAAGCAGAAACTTGTTTAGCAAAATCTTTGCCTTTTAACTTTTTTTTAATAAACAAAGCTTTTTAATATGCAAATCTAACAACTATTAGTTATATATTATATAACTGTGCAGCTAAAAGAAAACTGTCTCTTACCCAACACAACTTATTTAATACATTAAAAAATGACTAGTAGAGCTATAGTGAATTACTGAAATTATTAAGCTGAACAGCAATAGTAAACTGACTTCATAATATTGAATATTAGCAATTAGATTCTATAGCAATTATGCTTTCTGCTTCTACTTAGACTAAAATCTTAATAAAAGGAAATAATGGAATTGAATAATTTGAATATTAAGCAGATATTTATATATTTCAAATAAGTCAAGAAAGGCTTAAGAGCAGGACAGCTGAACTGTGCTATATAAAAGATACACTAAGCCTTTCCTAGATTCATTTAAATATGTGTAAATATTTCAGTGAAGGTAAAAAAAATGATAATGTATAGTATTAGGGACTATATGCTTATGAACTACTGCAATATAATATTTTAAAGACACTGGATTCTTACTACTTTTATGGCTTCTAGCTTACTTTTTCCCTTTAATAAATATGGTCTAGGAAGACTAAGAGCTATCATGATGTAATCATTAAATGTAATCATTAAATCAAAATCTTCTAGGAACAGGAAGATAAAGGATATGGTAGTAGGCAGGGAATAAAAGAGAAAAAGTGTATTATTTCTTTTTCAGTACAAAAACTCTCTAGATGTTTATTATCTTCCAGCAGAAGATGCTTGTCTATATTTTATGGTCAGCAGCTCAGAGACGGGTAAATAGGCTGCATCTTGGGGAAAATAAAAAAGGTGTTTCTACTCACCGTTAGGTGATACTGCCTCCAGATTTCTGGGCAAGCCTGGAAAATAAAAATATTGATCAGCTGGGAGCATGAAACAAGGTACTTTACAGCCTGTTGGTTTTGGCATAACCCAGCATCCACCGGTGTCGGTCACAGAAAAATAAGAAGCTTAACAGAAAGGGTCTGCATTTCAGCTTCAAAAACCTGGCTAGACAGTTTAATTGAATTTTACACTGGTTTAACACACTCCCTGCCATTGTCAGAAAGCCAGTAACAAAGTTTTCTCTCTCTTTTTTTCTTTTCAGGTTAGAAGTTTGGGGCACTAAGATGTGATAAAGAGCTATAACTCAGTTAAACTGGTAAAGGGACAGAAGTGGTCAAAATTAGAAAGACTCACCAAAGTATATCTTTTAAAAGAACATTTTGAACTTTGGTAGTATGATAGAAAACAATTTAATAGCAACTGCTTTAAAGAAGACCTTGTTGTGGTTATGTATTTCTGATATCTGTTGCCATCTGTTACCTAACCACATGGTGCTAACTTTTAGTTACTTTTAGTACTCTAAAAAAAGAATTAAAAAAATTAACAACAAAGTACAAGAAACTAAAGCTCATGCCTCTTCTCTTAAGTATCAAATCTTCGCATGTCCACATTCTTTGAGAAATAACTTTAAAAAACTCAATGAAACCGCAACAATTTTGTACAAGATAGACTTACTGAAATCAGAATAGGTAACAACAAAGCAGACACACAAAACAGCACCAACAACAAAAACCAGTGATTAGGAGATATTTTCTTACGAATATACATATAAATCTCCTTATGCCCAAATTATGATTTTGATAAGGAGACAATTTCTAATCAAGCTCTTTATTTGATCAGTTTATAATCTTCTCAGAAAGAGAATTGTTGATGGCAGGAAGTAAGTTCTTTATAACAATACCAAGGATTTTAATAAATTTCACCACTAAATAAAGTAAATGTCGATGCTTAAAGACAATGTGAATTTATAGCTTTTGTTTAAAAAAGGAACGTATACTTGCATAATATGCATATATAAATACAAATACAGATGCATGCTTAAGTCTTTTTTCAACTGTTATAAACTGTGACATATAATTTGAAACAACTCTTTACTTGATTTGTTATTTCTTTCATAGTAGTGATAAAACCAACAAATATAATTCATAGAATTTGAAAATATGTGTTTAGGCATTTCAAGAAATAAATTTTGAATAGCAAAATCTTTCCAGAAAATACATTTAGTAAAAAAAATCAAAGACTAGCAAGTTCCAATTATGCTGAAAAATTTTATCCATTATACATTTTAAACATAACTATTCTATGTAATTTTCTATGGAAAGGTGTGTAAGTGAGACTGTTTAGT